>NC_134643.1:88648223-88911724 GCF_030463565.1 Pelecanus crispus | reverse complement strand
ATGTTTTAACTTTGTGAGCTGGTGTGTGCCGAGAGTGAGAGTGAGCTTGAGAATGTGTCTTGGGAGTGGTGGGAGGCAAGGCAAGGGGAGATGCCAGGGGGGTGTCTGGCTGTGAGTGTGGTGGGAAGGGCAGTTGAATACAGCACCAGCTCTTAGGCCTTCGAGCTATGGTGTGGGAGAAATGGCTGCATGTTTGCACTTTGTGAGCTGGTCTGTGCGAAGAGTGAGAGTGATCTTGCGAATGTGTATTGAGAGTGCTGGGAGGCAAGGCAAAAGTACATCCGCAGTGTCTGTCTGGGTGTGAAAGTGCTGGCAAGGGAAGGTGAGGACCAGCAAGAGCATTAAGCCCTTAGAAATATTAAGAGGGAAACATGGCTGTATGTTTTAACTTTGTGAGCTGGTGTGTGCCGAGAGTGAGAGTGAGCTTGAGAATGTGTCTTGGGAGTGGTGGGAGGCAAGGCAAGGGGAGATGCCAGGGGGTGTCTGGCTGTGAGTGCGGTGGGAAGGGCAGTTGAATACAGCACCAGCTCTTAGGCCTTAGAGCTATGGTGTGGGAGAAATGGCTGTATGTTTTAACTTTGTGAGCTGGTGTGTGCCGAGAGTGAGAGTGAGCTTGCGAATGTCTGTTGGCAGTGGTAGGAGGCAAGGCAAGGGGAGATTCTTAGTGTATGTTTGGCTGTGAAAGCACTGGCAAGGGAAGGTCAGAATCAGCAAGAGCTCTAAGCGCTTAGAGCTCTGGTTTGGGAGAAATGGCTGTATGTTTTAACTTTGTGAGCTGGTGTGTGCCGAGAGTGAGAGTGAGCTTGAGAATGTGTCTTGGGAGTGGTGGGAGGCAAGGCAAGGGGAGATGCCAGGGGGGTGTCTGGCTGTGAGTGCGGTGGGAAGGGCAGTTGAATACAGCACCAGCTCTTAGGCCTTCGAGCTATGGTGTGGGAGAAATGGCTGCATGTTTGCACTTTGTGAGCTGGTCTGTGCGAAGAGTGAGAGTGAGCTTGCGAATGTGTATTGAGAGTGCTGGGAGGCAAGGCAAAAGTACATCCGCAGTGTCTGTCTGGGTGTGAAAGTGCTGGCAAGGGAAGGTGAGGACCAGCAAGAGCATTAAGCCCTTAGAAATATTAAGAGGGAAACATGGCTGTATGTTTTAAGTTTGTGAGCTGGTGTGTGCCGAGAGTGAGAGTGAGCTTGAGAATGTGTCTTGGCAGTGGTAGGAGGCAAGGCAAGGGGAGATTCTTAGTGTATGTTTGGCTGTGAAAGCACTGGCAAGGGAAGGTCAGAAACAGCAAGAGCTCTAAGCCCTTAGAGCTCTGGTGTGGGAGAAATGAGTGTATGTTTTAACTTTGATGAGCTGGTCTGTGCCGAGAGTGAGAGTGAGCTTGCGAATGTCTCTTGGCAGTGGTAGGAGGCAAGGCAAGGGGAGATTCTTAGTGTATGTTTGGCTGTGAAAGCACTGGCAAGGGAAGGTCAGAAACAGCAAGAGCTCTAAGCCCTTAGAGCTCTGGTGTGGGAGAAATGGCTGTATGTTTTAACACTGGGAGCTGGTCTGTGCCGAGAGTGAGAGTGAGCTTGCGAATGTGTCTTGGCAGTGGTAGGAGGCAAGGCAAGGGGAGATTCTTAGTGTATGTTTGGCTGTGAAAGCACTGGCAAGGGAAGGTCAGAAACAGCAAGAGCTCTAAGCCCTTAGAGCTCTGGTGTGGGAGAAATGGCTGTATGTTTTAACACTGGGAGCTGGTCTGTGCCGAGAGTGAGAGTGAGCTTGCGAATGTGTCTTGGGAGTGGCAGGAGGCAAGGCAAGGGGAGATTCTTAGTGTATGTTTGGCTGTGAAAGCACTGGCAAGGGAAGGTCAGAAACAGCAAGAGCTCTAAGCGCTTAGAGCTCTGGTGTGGGAGAAATGGCTGTATGTTTTAACTTTGTGAGCTGGTGTGTGCCGAGAGTGAGAGTGAGCTTGAGAATGTGTCTTGGGAGTGGTGGGAGGCAAGGCAAGGGGAGATGCCAGGGGGGTGTCTGGCTGTGAGTGCGGTGGGAAGGGCAGTTGAATACAGCACCAGCTCTTAGGCCTTAGAGCTATGGTGAGAGAGAAATGGCTGTATGTTTTAACACTGGGAGCTGGTGTGTGCCGAGAGTGAGAGTGAGCTTGCGAATGTGTGTTGGCAGTGGTAGGAGGCAAGGCAAGGGGAGATTCTTAGTGTATGTTTGGCTGTGAAAGCACTGGCAAGGGAAGGTCAGAATCAGCAAGAGCTCTAAGCGCTTAGAGCTCTGGTGTGGGAGAAATGAGTGTATGTTTTAACTTTGTGAGCTGGTGTGTGCCGAGAGTGAGAGTGAGCTTGAGAATGTGTCTTGGGAGTGGTGGGAGGCAAGGCAAGGGGAGATTCTTAGTGTATGTTTGGCTGTGAAAGCACTGGCAAGGGAAGGTCAGAAACAGCAAGAGCTCTAAGCCCTTAGAGCTCTGGTGTGGGAGAAATGGCTGTATGTTTTAACACTGGGAGCTGGTCTGTGCCGAGAGTGAGAGTGAGTTTGCGAATGTGTCTTGGCAGTGGTAGGAGGCAAGGCAAGGGGAGATTCTTAGTGTATGTTTTTCTGTGAAAGCACTGGCAAGGGAAGGTCAGAAACAGCAAGAGCTCTAAGCGCTTAGAGCTCTGGTGTGGGAGAAGTGGCTGTATGTTTTAACTTTGTGAGCTGGTGTGTGCCGAGAGTGAGAGTGAGCTTGAGAATGTGTCTTGGGAGTGGTGGGAGGCAAGGCAAGGGGAGATGCCAGGGGGGTGTCTGGCTGTGAGTGCGGTGGGAAGGGCAGTTGAATACAGCACCAGCTCTTAGGCCTTCGAGCTATGGTGTGGGAGAAATGGCTGCATGTTTGCACTTTGTGAGCTGGTCTGTGCGAAGAGTGAGAGTGAGCTTGCGAATGTGTATTGAGAGTGCTGGGAGGCAAGGCAAAAGTACATCCGCAGTGTCTGTCTGGGTGTGAAAGTGCTGGCAAGGGAAGGTGAGGACCAGCAAGAGCATTAAGCCCTTAGAAATATTAAGAGGGAAACATGGCTGTATGTTTTAACTTTGTGAGCTGGTCTGTGCCGAGAGTGAGAGTGAGCTTGCGAATGTGTCTTGGCAGTGGTAGGAGGCAAGGCAAGGGGAGATTCTTAGTGTATGTTTTTCTGTGAAAGCACTGGCAAGGGAAGGTCAGAAGCAGCAAGAGCTCTAAGCCCTTAGAGCTCTGGTGTGGGAGAAATGGCTGTATGTTTTAACTTTGTGAGCTGGTCTGTGCCGAGAGTGAGAGTGAGCTTGCGAATGTGTCTTGGCAGTGGTAGGAGGCAAGGCAAGGGGAGATTCTTAGTGTATGTTTGGCTGTGAAAGCACTGGCAAGGGAAGGTCAGAAACAGCAAGAGCTCTAAGCCCTTAGAGCTCTGGTGTGGGAGAAATGGCTGTATGTTTTAACACTGGGAGCTGGTCTGTGCCGAGAGTGAGAGTGAGTTTGCGAATGTGTCTTGGCAGTGGTAGGAGGCAAGGGAAGGGGAGATTCTTAGTGTATGTTTGGCTGTGAAAGCACTGGCAAGGGAAGGTCAGAAACAGCAAGAGCTCTAAGCGCTTAGAGCTCTGGTGTGGGAGAAATGGCTGTATGTTTTAACTTTGTGAGCTGGTCTGTGCCGAGAGTGAGAGTGAGCTTGAGAATGTGTCTTGGGAGTGGTGGGAGGCAAGGCAAGGGGAGATGCCAGGGGGGTGTCTGGCTGTGAGTGCGGTGGGAAGGGCAGTTGAATACAGCACCAGCTCTTAGGCCTTAGAGCTATGGTGTGGGAGAATTGGCTGCATGTTTGCACTTTGTGAGCTGGTCTGTGCGAAGAGTGAGAGTGAGCTTGCGAATGTGTATTGAGAGTGCTGGGAGGCAAGGCAAAAGTACATCCGCAGTGTCTGTCTGGGTGTGAAAGTGCTGGCAAGGGAAGGTGAGGACCAGCAAGAGCATTAAGCCCTTAGAAATATTAAGAGGGAAACATGGCTGTATGTTTTAAGTTTGTGAGCTGGTGTGTGCCGAGAGTGAGAGTGAGCTTGAGAATGTGTCTTGGCAGTGGTAGGAGGCAAGGCAAGGGGAGATTCTTAGTGTATGTTTGGCTGTGAAAGCACTGGCAAGGGAAGGTCAGAAACAGCAAGAGCTCTAAGCCCTTAGAGCTCTGGTGTGGGAGAAATGGCTGTATGTTTTAACACTGGGAGCTGGTCTGTGCCGAGAGTGAGAGTGAGTTTGCGAATGTGTCTTGGCAGTGGTAGGAGGCAAGGCAAGGGGAGATTCTTAGTGTATGTTTGGCTGTGAAAGCACTGGCAAGGGAAGGTCAGAATCAGCAAGAGCTCTAAGCGCTTAGAGCTCTGGTGTGGGAGAAATGGCTGTATGTTTTAACTTCGTGAGCTGGTCTGTGCCGAGAGTGAGAGTGAGCTTGAGAATGTGTCTTGGCAGTGGTAGGAGGCAAGGCAAGGGGAGATTCTTAGTGTATGTTTTTCTGTGAAAGCACTGGCAAGGGAAGGTCAGAAACAGCAAGAGCTCTAAGCCCTTAGAGCTCTGGTGTGGGAGAAATGGCTGTATGTTTTAACTTTGTGAGCTGGTCTGTGCCGAGAGTGAGAGTGAGCTTGCGAATGTGTCTTGGCAGTGGCAGGAGGCAAGGCAAGGGGAGATTCTTAGTGTATGTTTGGCTGTGAAAGCACTGGCAAGGGAAGGTCAGAAACAGCAAGAGCTCTAAGCCCTTAGAGCTCTGGTGTGGGAGAAATGGCTGTATGTTTTAACACTGGGAGCTGGTCTGTGCCGAGAGTGAGAGTGAGTTTGCGAATGTGTCTTGGCAGTGGTAGGAGGCAAGGCAAGGGGAGATTCTTAGTGTATGTTTGGCTGTGAAAGCACTGGCAAGGGAAGGTCAGAAACAGCAAGAGCTCTAAGCGCTTAGAGCTCTGGTGTGGGAGAAATGGCTGTATGTTTTAACTTTGTGAGCTGGTGTGTGCCGAGAGTGAGAGTGAGCTTGAGAATGTGTCTTGGGAGTGGTGGGAGGCAAGGCAAGGGGAGATGCCAGGGGGGTGTCTGGCTGTGAGTGCGGTTTGAAGGGCAGTTGAATACAGCACCAGCTCTTAGGCCTTCGAGCTATGGTGTGGGAGAAATGGCTGCATGTTTGCACTTTGTGAGCTGGTCTGTGCGAAGAGTGAGAGTGAGCTTGCGAATGTGTATTGAGAGTGCTGGGAGGCAAGGCAAAAGTACATCCGCAGTGTCTGTCTGGGTGTGAAAGTGCTGGCAAGGGAAGGTGAGGACCAGCAAGAGCATTAAGCCCTTAGAAATATTAAGAGGGAAACATGGCTGTATGTTTTAAGTTTGTGAGCTGGTGTGTGCCGAGAGTGAGAGTGAGCTTGAGAATGTGTCTTGGCAGTGGTAGGAGGCAAGGCAAGGGGAGATTCTTAGTGTATGTTTGGCTGTGAAAGCACTGGCAAGGGAAGGTCAGAAACAGCAAGAGCTCTAAGCCCTTAGAGCTCTGGTGTGGGAGAAATGGCTGTATGTTTTAACACTGGGAGCTGGTCTGTGCCGAGAGTGAGAGTGAGCTTGAGAATGTGTCTTGGCAGTGGTAGGAGGCAAGGCAAGGGGAGATTCTTAGTGTATGTTTTTCTGTGAAAGCACTGGCAAGGGAAGGTCAGAAACAGCAAGAGCTCTAAGCGCTTAGAGCTCTGGTGTGGGAGAAATGGCTGTATGTTTTAACTTTGTGAGCTGGTGTGTGCCGAGAGTGAGAGTGAGCTTGAGAATGTGTCTTGGCAGTGGTAGGAGGCAAGGCAAGGGGAGATTCTTAGTGTATGTTTTTCTGTGAAAGCACTGGCAAGGGAAGGTCAGAAACAGCAAGAGCTCTAAGCCCTTAGAGCTCTGGTGTGGGAGAAATGGCTGTATGTTTTAACTTTGTGAGCTGGTCTGTGCCGAGAGTGAGAGTGAGCTTGCGAATGTGTCTTGGCAGTGGCAGGAGGCAAGGCAAGGGGAGATTCTTAGTGTATGTTTGGCTGTGAAAGCACTGGCAAGGGAAGGTCAGAAACAGCAAGAGCTCTAAGCCCTTAGAGCTCTGGTGTGGGAGAAATGGCTGTATGTTTTAACTTTGTGAGCTGGTGTGTGCCGAGAGTGAGAGTGAGCTTGAGAATGTGTCTTGGGAGTGGTGGGAGGCAAGGCAAGGGGAGATGCCAGGGGGGTGTCTGGCTGTGAGTGTGGTGGGAAGGGCAGTTGAATACAGCACCAGCTCTTAGGCCTTAGAGCTATGGTGTGGGAGAAATGGCTGCATGTTTGCACTTTGTGAGCTGGTCTGTGCGAAGAGTGAGAGTGATCTTGCGAATGTGTATTGAGAGTGCTGGGAGGCAAGGCAAAAGTACATCCGCAGTGTCTGTCTGGGTGTGAAAGTGCTGGCAAGGGAAGGTGAGGACCAGCAAGAGCATTAAGCCCTTAGAAATATTAAGAGGGAAACATGGCTGTATGTTTTAACTTTGTGAGCTGGTGTGTGCCGAGAGTGAGAGTGAGCTTGAGAATGTGTCTTGGGAGTGGTGGGAGGCAAGGCAAGGGGAGATGCCAGGGGGGTGTCTGGCTGTGAGTGCGGTGGGAAGGGCAGTTGAATACAGCACCAGCTCTTAGGCCTTAGAGCTATGGTGTGGGAGAAATGGCTGTATGTTTTAACTTTGTGAGCTGGTGTGTGCCGAGAGTGAGAGTGAGCTTGCGAATGTGTGTTGGCAGTGGTAGGAGGCAAGGCAAGGGGAGATTCTTAGTGTATGTTTGGCTGTGAAAGCACTGGCAAGGGAAGGTCAGAATCAGCAAGAGCTCTAAGCGCTTAGAGCTCTGGTTTGGGAGAAATGGCTGTATGTTTTAACTTTGTGAGCTGGTGTGTGCCGAGAGTGAGAGTGAGCTTGAGAATGTGTCTTGGGAGTGGTAGGAGGCAAGGCAAGGGGAGATTCTTAGTGTATGTTTGGCTGTGAAAGCACTGGCAAGGGAAGGTCAGAATCAGCAAGAGCTCTAAGCGCTTAGAGCTGTGGTGTGGGAGAAATGGCTGTATGTTTTAACTTCGTGAGCTGGTCTGTGCCGAGAGTCAGAGTGAGCTTGAGAATGTGTCTTGGGAGTGGTGGGAGGCAAGGCAAGGGGAGATGCCAGGGGGGTGTCTGGCTGTGAGTGCGGTGGGAAGGGCAGTTGAATACAGCACCAGCTCTTAGGCCTTCGAGCTATGGTGTGGGAGAAATGGCTGCATGTTTGCACTTTGTGAGCTGGTCTGTGCGAAGAGTGAGAGTGAGCTTGCGAATGTGTATTGAGAGTGCTGGGAGGCAAGGCAAAAGTACATCCGCAGTGTCTGTCTGGGTGTGAAAGTGCTGGCAAGGGAAGGTGAGGACCAGCAAGAGCATTAAGCCCTTAGAAATATTAAGAGGGAAACATGGCTGTATGTTTTAACTTTGTGAGCTGGTGTGTGCCGAGAGTGAGAGTGAGCTTGCGAATGTGTGTTGGCAGTGGTAGGAGGCAAGGCAAGGGGAGATTCTTAGTGTATATTTGGCTGTGAAAGCACTGGCAAGGGAAGGTCAGAAACAGCAAGAGCTCTAAGCCCTTAGAGCTCTGGTGTGGGAGAAATGGCTGTATGTTTTAACTTTGTGAGCTGGTGTGTGCCGAGAGTGATAGTGAGCTTGAGAATGTGTCTTGGCAGTGGTAGGAGGCAAGGCAAGGGGAGATTCTTAGTGTATGTTTGGCTGTGAAAGCACTGGCAAGGGAAGGTCAGAATCAGCAAGAGCTCTAAGCGCTTAGAGCTCTGGTTTGGGAGAAGTGGCTGTATGTTTTAACTTTGTGAGCTGGTGTGTGCCGAGAGTGATAGTGAGCTTGAGAATGTGTCTTGGCAGTGGTAGGAGGCAAGGCAAGGGGAGATTCTTAGTGTATGTTTGGCTGTGAAAGCACTGGCAAGGGAAGGTCAGAATCAGCAAGAGCTCTAAGCGCTTAGAGCTGTGGTGTGGGAGAAATGGCTGTATGTTTTAACTTTGTGAGCTGGTGTGTGCCGAGAGTGAGAGTGAGCTTGAGAATGTGTCTTGGGAGTGGTGGGAGGCAAGGCAAGGGGAGATGCCAGGGGGGTCTCTGGCTGTGAGTGCGGTGGGAAGGGCAGTTGAATACAGCACCAGCTCTTAGGCCTTAGAGCTATGGTGTGGGAGAAATGGCTGTATGTTTTAACTTTGTGAGCTGGTGTGTGCCGAGAGTGAGAGTGAGCTTGCGAATGTGTGTTGGCAGTGGTAGGAGGCAAGGCAAGGGGAGATTCTTAGTGTATGTTTGGCTGTGAAAGCACTGGCAAGGGAAGGTCAGAAACAGCAAGAGCTCTAAGCCCTTAGAGCTCTGGTGTGGGAGAAATGGCTGTATGTTTTAACACTGGGAGCTGGTCTGTGCCGAGAGTGAGAGTGAGTTTGCGAATGTGTCTTGGCAGTGGTAGGAGGCAAGGCAAGGGGAGATTCTTAGTGTATGTTTGGCTGTGAAAGCACTGGCAAGGGAAGGTCAGAAACAGCAAGAGCTCTAAGCGCTTAGAGCTCTGGTGTGGGAGAAGTGGCTGTATGTTTTAACTTTGTGAGCTGGTGTGTGCCGAGAGTGAGAGTGAGCTTGAGAATGTGTCTTGGGAGTGGTGGGAGGCAAGGCAAGGGGAGATGCCAGGGGGGTGTCTGGCTGTGAGTGTGGTGGGAAGGGCAGTTGAATACAGCACCAGCTCTTAGGCCTTAGAGCTATGGTGTGGGAGAAATGGCTGCATGTTTGCACTTTGTGAGCTGGTCTGTGCGAAGAGTGAGAGTGAGCTTGCGAATGTGTATTGAGAGTGCTGGGAGGCAAGGCAAAAGTACATCCGCAGTGTCTGTCTGGGTGTGAAAGTGCTGGCAAGGGAAGGTGAGGACCAGCAAGAGCATTAAGCCCTTAGAAATATTAAGAGGGAAACATGGCTGTATGTTTTAACTTTGTGAGCTGGTGTGTGCCGAGAGTGAGAGTGAGCTTGAGAATGTGTCTTGGGAGTGGTGGGAGGCAAGGCAAGGGGAGATGCCAGGGGGGTGTCTGGCTGTGAGTGCGGTGGGAAGGGCAGTTGAATACAGCACCAGCTCTTAGGCCTTAGAGCTATGGTGTGGGAGAAATGGCTGTATGTTTTAACTTTGTGAGCTGGTGTGTGCCGAGAGTGAGAGTGAGCTTGCGAATGTGTGTTGGCAGTGGTAGGAGGCAAGGCAAGGGGAGATTCTTAGTGTATGTTTGGCTGTGAAAGCACTGGCAAGGGAAGGTCAGAATCAGCAAGAGCTCTAAGCGCTTAGAGCTCTGGTTTGGGAGAAATGGCTGTATGTTTTAACTTTGTGAGCTGGTGTGTGCCGAGAGTGAGAGTGAGCTTGAGAATGTGTCTTGGGAGTGGTAGGAGGCAAGGCAAGGGGAGATTCTTAGTGTATGTTTGGCTGTGAAAGCACTGGCAAGGGAAGGTCAGAATCAGCAAGAGCTCTAAGCGCTTAGAGCTGTGGTGTGGGAGAAATGGCTGTATGTTTTAACTTCGTGAGCTGGTCTGTGCCGAGAGTCAGAGTGAGCTTGAGAATGTGTCTTGGGAGTGGTGGGAGGCAAGGCAAGGGGAGATGCCAGGGGGGTGTCTGGCTGTGAGTGCGGTGGGAAGGGCAGTTGAATACAGCACCAGCTCTTAGGCCTTCGAGCTATGGTGTGGGAGAAATGGCTGCATGTTTGCACTTTGTGAGCTGGTCTGTGCGAAGAGTGAGAGTGATCTTGCGAATGTGTATTGAGAGTGCTGGGAGGCAAGGCAAAAGTACATCCGCAGTGTCTGTCTGGGTGTGAAAGTGCTGGCAAGGGAAGGTGAGGACCAGCAAGAGCATTAAGCCCTTAGAAATATTAAGAGGGAAACATGGCTGTATGTTTTAACTTTGTGAGCTGGTGTGTGCCGAGAGTGAGAGTGAGCTTGCGAATGTGTGTTGGCAGTGGTAGGAGGCAAGGCAAGGGGAGATTCTTAGTGTATATTTGGCTGTGAAAGCACTGGCAAGGGAAGGTCAGAAACAGCAAGAGCTCTAAGCCCTTAGAGCTGTGGTGTGGGAGAAATGGCTGTATGTTTTAACTTTGTGAGCTGGTGTGTGCCGAGAGTGATAGTGAGCTTGAGAATGTGTCTTGGCAGTGGTAGGAGGCAAGGCAAGGGGAGATTCTTAGTGTATGTTTGGCTGTGAAAGCACTGGCAAGGGAAGGTCAGAATCAGCAAGAGCTCTAAGCGCTTAGAGCTCTGGTTTGGGAGAAGTGGCTGTATGTTTTAACTTTGTGAGCTGGTGTGTGCCGAGAGTGAGAGTGAGCTTGAGAATGTGTCTTGGGAGTGGTGGGAGGCAAGGCAAGGGGAGATGCCAGGGGGGTGTCTGGCTGTGAGTGCGGTGGGAAGGGCAGTTGAATACAGCACCAGCTCTTAGGCCTTAGAGCTATGGTGTGGGAGAAATGGCTGTATGTTTTAACTTTGTGAGCTGGTGTGTGCCGAGAGTGAGAGTGAGCTTGCGAATGTGTGTTGGCAGTGGTAGGAGGCAAGGCAAGGGGAGATTCTTAGTGTATGTTTGGCTGTGAAAGCACTGGCAAGGGAAGGTCAGAAACAGCAAGAGCTCTAAGCGCTTAGAGCTCTGGTGTGGGAGAAGTGCCTGTATGTTTTAACTTTGTGAGCTGGTGTGTGCCGAGAGTGAGAGTGAGCTTGAGAATGTGTCTTGGGAGTGGTGGGAGGCAAGGCAAGGGGAGATGCCAGGGGGGTGTCTGGCTGTGAGTGTGGTGGGAAGGGCAGTTGAATACAGCACCAGCTCTTAGGCCTTAGAGCTATGGTGTGGGAGAAATGGCTGCATGTTTGCACTTTGTGAGCTGGTCTGTGCGAAGAGTGAGAGTGATCTTGCGAATGTGTATTGAGAGTGCTGGGAGGCAAGGCAAAAGTACATCCGCAGTGTCTGTCTGGGTGTGAAAGTGCTGGCAAGGGAAGGTGAGGACCAGCAAGAGCATTAAGCCCTTAGAAATATTAAGAGGGAAACATGGCTGTATGTTTTAAGTTTGTGAGCTGGTGTGTGCCGAGAGTGAGAGTGAGCTTGAGAATGTGTCTTGGGAGTGGTGGGAGGCAAGGCAAGGGGAGATGCCAGGGGGGTGTCTGGCTGTGAGTGCGGTGGGAAGGGCAGTTGAATACAGCACCAGCTCTTAGGCCTTAGAGCTATGGTGTGGGAGAAATGGCTGTATGTTTTAACTTTGTGAGCTGGTGTGTGCCGAGAGTGAGAGTGAGCTTGCGAATGTGTGTTGGCAGTGGTAGGAGGCAAGGCAAGGGGAGATTCTTAGTGTATGTTTGGCTGTGAAAGCACTGGCAAGGGAAGGTCAGAATCAGCAAGAGCTCTAAGCGCTTAGAGCTCTGGTTTGGGAGAAATGGCTGTATGTTTTAACTTTGTGAGCTGGTGTGTGCCGAGAGTGAGAGTGAGCTTGAGAATGTGTCTTGGGAGTGGTGGGAGGCAAGGCAAGGGGAGATGCCAGGGGGGTGTCTGGCTGTGAGTGCGGTGGGAAGGGCAGTTGAATACAGCACCAGCTCTTAGGCCTTAGAGCTCTGGTGTGGGAGAAATGGCTGCATGTTTGCACTTTGTGAGCTGGTCTGTGCGAAGAGTGAGAGTGAGCTTGCGAATGTGTATTGAGAGTGCTGGGAGGCAAGGCAAAAGTACATCCGCAGTGTCTGTCTGGGTGTGAAAGTGCTGGCAAGGGAAGGTGAGGACCAGCAAGAGCATTAAGCCCTTAGAAATATTAAGAGGGAAACATGGCTGTATGTTTTAAGTTTGTGAGCTGGTGTGTGCCGAGAGTGAGAGTGAGCTTGAGAATGTGTCTTGGCAGTGGTAGGAGGCAAGGCAAGGGGAGATTCTTAGTGTATGTTTTTCTGTGAAAGCACTGGCAAGGGAAGGTCAGAAACAGCAAGAGCTCTAAGCCCTTAGAGCTCTGGTGTGGGAGAAATGAGTGTATGTTTTAACTTTGTGAGCTGGTCTGTGCCGAGAGTGAGAGTGAGCTTGCGAATGTGTCTTGGCAGTGGTAGGAGGCAAGGCAAGGGGAGATTCTTAGTGTATGTTTGGCTGTGAAAGCACTGGCAAGGGAAGGTCAGAAACAGCAAGAGCTCTAAGCCCTTAGAGCTCTGGTGTGGGAGAAATGGCTGTATGTTTTAACACTGGGAGCTGGTCTGTGCCGAGAGTGAGAGTGAGCTTGAGAATGTGTCTTGGCAGTGGTAGGAGGCAAGGCAAGGGGAGATTCTTAGTGTATGTTTGGCTGTGAAAGCACTGGCAAGGGAAGGTCAGAAACAGCAAGAGCTCTAAGCCCTTAGAGCTCTGGTGTGGGAGAAATGGCTGTATGTTTTAACTTTGTGAGCTGGTCTGTGCCGAGAGTGAGAGTGAGCTTGCGAATGTGTCTTGGGAGTGGCAGGAGGCAAGGCAAGGGGAGATTCTTAGTGTATGTTTGGCTGTGAAAGCACTGGCAAGGGAAGGTCAGAATCAGCAAGAGCTCTAAGCGCTTAGAGCTGTGGTGTGGGAGAAATGGCTGTATGTTTTTACTTTGTGAGCTGGTGTGTGCCGAGAGTGAGAGTGAGCTTGAGAATGTGTCTTGGGAGTGGTGGGAGGCAAGGCAAGGGGAGATGCCAGGGGGGTGTCTGGCTGTGAGTGCGGTGGGAAGGGCAGTTGAATACAGCACCAGCTCTTAGGCCTTCGAGCTATGGTGTGGGAGAAATGGCTGCATGTTTGCACTTTGTGAGCTGGTCTGTGCGAAGAGTGAGAGTGAGCTTGCGAATGTGTATTGAGAGTGCTGGGAGGCAAGGCAAAAGTACATCCGCAGTGTCTGTCTGGGTGTGAAAGTGCTGGCAAGGGAAGGTGAGGACCAGCAAGAGCATTAAGCCCTTAGAAATATTAAGAGGGAAACATGGCTGTATGTTTTAAGTTTGTGAGCTGGTGTGTGCCGAGAGTGAGAGTGAGCTTGAGAATGTGTCTTGGCAGTGGTAGGAGGCAAGGCAAGGGGAGATTCTTAGTGTATGTTTTTCTGTGAAAGCACTGGCAAGGGAAGGTCAGAAACAGCAAGAGCTCTAAGCCCTTAGAGCTCTGGTGTGGGAGAAATGAGTGTATGTTTTAACTTTGTGAGCTGGTCTGTGCCGAGAGTGAGAGTGAGCTTGCGAATGTGTCTTGGCAGTGGTAGGAGGCAAGGCAAGGGGAGATTCTTAGTGTATGTTTGGCTGTGAAAGCACTGGCAAGGGAAGGTCAGAAACAGCAAGAGCTCTAAGCCCTTAGAGCTCTGGTGTGGGAGAAATGGCTGTATGTTTTAACACTGGGAGCTGGTCTGTGCCGAGAGTGAGAGTGAGCTTGAGAATGTGTCTTGGCAGTGGTAGGAGGCAAGGCAAGGGGAGATTCTTAGTGTATGTTTGGCTGTGAAAGCACTGGCAAGGGAAGGTCAGAAACAGCAAGAGCTCTAAGCCCTTAGAGCTCTGGTGTGGGAGAAATGGCTGTATGTTTTAACTTTGTGAGCTGGTCTGTGCCGAGAGTGAGAGTGAGCTTGCGAATGTGTCTTGGGAGTGGCAGGAGGCAAGGCAAGGGGAGATTCTTAGTGTATGTTTGGCTGTGAAAGCACTGGCAAGGGAAGGTCAGAATCAGCAAGAGCTCTAAGCGCTTAGAGCTGTGGTGTGGGAGAAATGGCTGTATGTTTTTACTTTGTGAGCTGGTGTGTGCCGAGAGTGAGAGTGAGCTTGAGAATGTGTCTTGGGAGTGGTGGGAGGCAAGGCAAGGGGAGATGCCAGGGGGGTGTCTGGCTGTGAGTGCGGTGGGAAGGGCAGTTGAATACAGCACCAGCTCTTAGGCCTTCGAGCTATGGTGTGGGAGAAATGGCTGCATGTTTGCACTTTGTGAGCTGGTCTGTGCGAAGAGTGAGAGTGAGCTTGCGAATGTGTATTGAGAGTGCTGGGAGGCAAGGCAAAAGTACATCCGCAGTGTCTGTCTGGGTGTGAAAGTGCTGGCAAGGGAAGGTGAGGACCAGCAAGAGCATTAAGCCCTTAGAAATATTAAGAGGGAAACATGGCTGTATGTTTTAAGTTTGTGAGCTGGTGTGTGCCGAGAGTGAGAGTGAGCTTGCGAATGTGTGTTGGCAGTGGTAGGAGGCAAGGCAAGGGGAGATTCTTAGTGTATATTTGGCTGTGAAAGCACTGGCAAGGGAAGGTCAGAAACAGCAAGAGCTCTAAGCCCTTAGAGCTGTGGTGTGGGAGAAATGGCTGTATGTTTTAACTTTGTGAGCTGGTCTGTGCCGAGAGTGATAGTGATCTTGAGAATGTGTCTTGGCAGGGCTAGGAGGCAAGGCAAGGGGAGATTCTTAGTGTATGTTTGGCTGTGAAAGCACTGGCAAGGGAAGGTCAGAATCAACAAGAGCTCTAAGCGCTTAGAGCTCTGGTGTGGGAGAAGTGGCTGTATGTTTTAACTTTGTGAGCTGGTGTGTGCCGAGAGTGAGAGTGAGCTTGAGAATGTGTCTTGGGAGTGGTGGGAGGCAAGGCAAGGGGAGATGCCAGGGGGGTGTCTGGCTGTGAGTGCGGTGGGAAGGGCAGTTGAATACAGCACCAGCTCTTAGGCCTTAGAGCTCTGGTGTGGGAGAAATGGCTGTATGTTTTAACTTTGTGAGCTGGTGTGTGCCGAGAGTGAGAGTGAGCTTGCGAATGTGTGTTGGCAGTGGTAGGAGGCAAGGCAAGGGGAGATTCTTAGTGTATGTTTGGCTGTGAAAGCACTGGCAAGGGAAGGTCAGAAACAGCAAGAGCTCTAAGCCCTTAGAGCTCTGGTGTGGGAGAAATGGCTGTATGTTTTAACACTGGGAGCTGGTCTGTGCCGAGAGTGAGAGTGAGTTTGCGAATGTGTGTTGGCAGTGGTAGGAGGCAAGGCAAGGGGAGATTCTTAGTGTATGTTTGGCTGTGAAAGCACTGGCAAGGGAAGGTCAGAAACAGCAAGAGCTCTAAGCGCTTAGAGCTCTGGTGTGGGAGAAGTGGCTGTATGTTTTAACTTTGTGAGCTGGTGTGTGCCGAGAGTGAGAGTGAGCTTGAGAATGTGTCTTGGGAGTGGTGGGAGGCAAGGCAAGGGGAGATGCCAGGGGGGTGTCTGGCTGTGAGTGTGGTGGGAAGGGCAGTTGAATACAGCACCAGCTCTTAGGCCTTCGAGCTATGGTGTGGGAGAAATGGCTGCATGTTTGCACTTTGTGAGCTGGTCTGTGCGAAGAGTGAGAGTGATCTTGCGAATGTGTATTGAGAGTGCTGGGAGGCAAGGCAAAAGTACATCCGCAGTGTCTGTCTGGGTGTGAAAGTGCTGGCAAGGGAAGGTGAGGACCAGCAAGAGCATTAAGCCCTTAGAAATATTAAGAGGGAAACATGGCTGTATGTTTTAACTTTGTGAGCTGGTGTGTGCCGAGAGTGAGAGTGAGCTTGAGAATGTGTCTTGGGAGTGGTGGGAGGCAAGGCAAGGGGAGATGCCAGGGGGGTGTCTGGCTGTGAGTGCGGTGGGAAGGGCAGTTGAATACAGCACCAGCTCTTAGGCCTTAGAGCTATGGTGTGGGAGAAATGGCTGTATGTTTTAACTTTGTGAGCTGGTGTGTGCCGAGAGTGAGAGTGAGCTTGCGAATGTCTGTTGGCAGTGGTAGGAGGCAAGGCAAGGGGAGATTCTTAGTGTATGTTTGGCTGTGAAAGCACTGGCAAGGGAAGGTCAGAATCAGCAAGAGCTCTAAGCGCTTAGAGCTCTGGTGTGGGAGAAATGGCTGTATGTTTTAACTTTGTGAGCTGGTGTGTGCCGAGAGTGAGAGTGAGCTTGAGAATGTGTCTTGGGAGTGGTGGGAGGCAAGGCAAGGGGAGATGCCAGGGGGGTGTCTGGCTGTGAGTGCGGTGGGAAGGGCAGTTGAATACAGCACCAGCTCTTAGGCCTTCGAGCTATGGTGTGGGAGAAATGGCTGCATGTTTGCACTTTGTGAGCTGGTCTGTGCGAAGAGTGAGAGTGAGCTTGCGAATGTGTATTGAGAGTGCTGGGAGGCAAGGCAAAAGTACATCCGCAGTGTCTGTCTGGGTGTGAAAGTGCTGGCAAGGGAAGGTGAGGACCAGCAAGAGCATTAAGCCCTTAGAAATATTAAGAGGGAAACATGGCTGTATGTTTTAAGTTTGTGAGCTGGTGTGTGCCGAGAGTGAGAGTGAGCTTGAGAATGTGTCTTGGCAGTGGTAGGAGGCAAGGCAAGGGGAGATTCTTAGTGTATGTTTGGCTGTGAAAGCACTGGCAAGGGAAGGTCAGAAACAGCAAGAGCTCTAAGCCCTTAGAGCTCTGGTGTGGGAGAAATGAGTGTATGTTTTAACTTTGATGAGCTGGTCTGTGCCGAGAGTGAGAGTGAGCTTGCGAATGTCTCTTGGCAGTGGTAGGAGGCAAGGCAAGGGGAGATTCTTAGTGTATGTTTGGCTGTGAAAGCACTGGCAAGGGAAGGTCAGAAACAGCAAGAGCTCTAAGCCCTTAGAGCTCTGGTGTGGGAGAAATGGCTGTATGTTTTAACACTGGGAGCTGGTCTGTGCCGAGAGTGAGAGTGAGCTTGCGAATGTGTCTTGGCAGTGGTAGGAGGCAAGGCAAGGGGAGATTCTTAGTGTATGTTTGGCTGTGAAAGCACTGGCAAGGGAAGGTCAGAAACAGCAAGAGCTCTAAGCCCTTAGAGCTCTGGTGTGGGAGAAATGGCTGTATGTTTTAACACTGGGAGCTGGTCTGTGCCGAGAGTGAGAGTGAGCTTGCGAATGTGTCTTGGGAGTGGCAGGAGGCAAGGCAAGGGGAGATTCTTAGTGTATGTTTGGCTGTGAAAGCACTGGCAAGGGAAGGTCAGAAACAGCAAGAGCTCTAAGCGCTTAGAGCTCTGGTGTGGGAGAAATGGCTGTATGTTTTAACTTTGTGAGCTGGTGTGTGCCGAGAGTGAGAGTGAGCTTGAGAATGTGTCTTGGGAGTGGTGGGAGGCAAGGCAAGGGGAGATGCCAGGGGGGTGTCTGGCTGTGAGTGCGGTGGGAAGGGCAGTTGAATACAGCACCAGCTCTTAGGCCTTAGAGCTATGGTGAGAGAGAAATGGCTGTATGTTTTAACACTGGGAGCTGGTGTGTGCCGAGAGTGAGAGTGAGCTTGCGAATGTGTGTTGGCAGTGGTAGGAGGCAAGGCAAGGGGAGATTCTTAGTGTATGTTTGGCTGTGAAAGCACTGGCAAGGGAAGGTCAGAATCAGCAAGAGCTCTAAGCGCTTAGAGCTCTGGTGTGGGAGAAATGAGTGTATGTTTTAACTTTGTGAGCTGGTGTGTGCCGAGAGTGAGAGTGAGCTTGAGAATGTGTCTTGGGAGTGGTGGGAGGCAAGGCAAGGGGAGATTCTTAGTGTATGTTTGGCTGTGAAAGCACTGGCAAGGGAAGGTCAGAAACAGCAAGAGCTCTAAGCCCTTAGAGCTCTGGTGTGGGAGAAATGGCTGTATGTTTTAACACTGGGAGCTGGTCTGTGCCGAGAGTGAGAGTGAGTTTGCGAATGTGTCTTGGCAGTGGTAGGAGGCAAGGCAAGGGGAGATTCTTAGTGTATGTTTTTCTGTGAAAGCACTGGCAAGGGAAGGTCAGAAACAGCAAGAGCTCTAAGCGCTTAGAGCTCTGGTGTGGGAGAAGTGGCTGTATGTTTTTACTTTGTGAGCTGGTCTGTGCCGAGAGTGAGAGTGAGCTTGAGAATGTGTCTTGGGAGTGGTGGGAGGCAAGGCAAGGGGAGATGCCAGGGGGGTGTCTGGCTGTGAGTGCGGTGGGAAGGGCAGTTGAATACAGCACCAGCTCTTAGGCCTTCGAGCTATGGTGTGGGAGAAATGGCTGCATGTTTGCACTTTGTGAGCTGGTCTGTGCGAAGAGTGAGAGTGAGCTTGCGAATGTGTATTGAGAGTGCTGGGAGGCAAGGCAAAAGTACATCCGCAGTGTCTGTCTGGGTGTGAAAGTGCTGGCAAGGGAAGGTGAGGACCAGCAAGAGCATTAAGCCCTTAGAAATATTAAGAGGGAAACATGGCTGTATGTTTTAACTTTGTGAGCTGGTCTGTGCCGAGAGTGAGAGTGAGCTTGCGAATGTGTCTTGGCAGTGGTAGGAGGCAAGGCAAGGGGAGATTCTTAGTGTATGTTTTTCTGTGAAAGCACTGGCAAGGGAAGGTCAGAAGCAGCAAGAGCTCTAAGCCCTTAGAGCTCTGGTGTGGGAGAAATGGCTGTATGTTTTAACTTTGTGAGCTGGTCTGTGCCGAGAGTGAGAGTGAGCTTGCGAATGTGTCTTGGCAGTGGTAGGAGGCAAGGCAAGGGGAGATTCTTAGTGTATGTTTGGCTGTGAAAGCACTGGCAAGGGAAGGTCAGAAACAGCAAGAGCTCTAAGCCCTTAGAGCTCTGGTGTGGGAGAAATGGCTGTATGTTTTAACACTGGGAGCTGGTCTGTGCCGAGAGTGAGAGTGAGTTTGCGAATGTGTCTTGGCAGTGGTAGGAGGCAAGGGAAGGGGAGATTCTTAGTGTATGTTTGGCTGTGAAAGCACTGGCAAGGGAAGGTCAGAAACAGCAAGAGCTCTAAGCGCTTAGAGCTCTGGTGTGGGAGAAGTGGCTGTATGTTTTAACTTTGTGAGCTGGTCTGTGCCGAGAGTGAGAGTGAGCTTGAGAATGTGTCTTGGGAGTGGTGGGAGGCAAGGCAAGGGGAGATGCCAGGGGGGTGTCTGGCTGTGAGTGCGGTGGGAAGGGCAGTTGAATACAGCACCAGCTCTTAGGCATTAGAGCTATGGTGTGGGAGAAATGGCTGTATGTTTTAACTTTGTGAGCTGGTGTGTGCCGAGAGTGAGAGTGAGCTTGCGAATGTGTGTTGGCAGTGGTAGGAGGCAAGGCAAGGGGAGATTCTTAGTGTATGTTTGGCTGTGAAAGCACTGGCAAGGGAAGGTCAGAAACAGCAAGAGCTCTAAGCGCTTAGAGCTCTGGTGTGGGAGAAATGGCTGTATGTTTTAACTTTGTGAGCTGGTCTGTGCCGAGAGTGAGAGTGAGCTTGAGAATGTGTCTTGGGAGTGGTGGGAGGCAAGGCAAGGGGAGATGCCAGGGGGGTGTCTGGCTGTGAGTGCGGTGGGAAGGGCAGTTGAATACAGCACCAGCTCTTAGGCCTTAGAGCTATGGTGTGGGAGAATTGGCTGCATGTTTGCACTTTGTGAGCTGGTCTGTGCGAAGAGTGAGAGTGAGCTTGCGAATGTGTATTGAGAGTGCTGGGAGGCAAGGCAAAAGTACATCCGCAGTGTCTGTCTGGGTGTGAAAGTGCTGGCAAGGGAAGGTGAGGACCAGCAAGAGCATTAAGCCCTTAGAAATATTAAGAGGGAAACATGGCTGTATGTTTTAAGTTTGTGAGCTGGTGTGTGCCGAGAGTGAGAGTGAGCTTGAGAATGTGTCTTGGCAGTGGTAGGAGGCAAGGCAAGGGGAGATTCTTAGTGTATGTTTGGCTGTGAAAGCACTGGCAAGGGAAGGTCAGAAACAGCAAGAGCTCTAAGCCCTTAGAGCTCTGGTGTGGGAGAAATGGCTGTATGTTTTAACACTGGGAGCTGGTCTGTGCCGAGAGTGAGAGTGAGTTTGCGAATGTGTCTTGGCAGTGGTAGGAGGCAAGGCAAGGGGAGATTCTTAGTGTATGTTTGGCTGTGAAAGCACTGGCAAGGGAAGGTCAGAATCAGCAAGAGCTCTAAGCGCTTAGAGCTCTGGTGTGGGAGAAATGGCTGTATGTTTTAACACTGGGAGCTGGTCTGTGCCGAGAGTGAGAGTGAGTTTGCGAATGTGTGTTGGCAGTGGTAGGAGGCAAGGCAAGGGGAGATTCTTAGTGTATGTTTGGCTGTGAAAGCACTGGCAAGGGAAGGTCAGAAACAGCAAGAGCTCTAAGCGCTTAGAGCTCTGGTGTGGGAGAAGTGCCTGTATGTTTTAACTTTGTGAGCTGGTGTGTGCCGAGAGTGAGAGTGAGCTTGAGAATGTGTCTTGGGAGTGGTGGGAGGCAAGGCAAGGGGAGATGCCAGGGGGGTGTCTGGCTGTGAGTGTGGTGGGAAGGGCAGTTGAATACAGCACCAGCTCTTAGGCCTTAGAGCTATGGTGTGGGAGAAATGGCTGCATGTTTGCACTTTGTGAGCTGGTCTGTGCGAAGAGTGAGAGTGATCTTGCGAATGTGTATTGAGAGTGCTGGGAGGCAAGGCAAAAGTACATCCGCAGTGTCTGTCTGGGTGTGAAAGTGCTGGCAAGGGAAGGTGAGGACCAGCAAGAGCATTAAGCCCTTAGAAATATTAAGAGGGAAACATGGCTGTATGTTTTAAGTTTGTGAGCTGGTGTGTGCCGAGAGTGAGAGTGAGCTTGAGAATGTGTCTTGGGAGTGGTGGGAGGCAAGGCAAGGGGAGATGCCAGGGGGGTGTCTGGCTGTGAGTGCGGTGGGAAGGGCAGTTGAATACAGCACCAGCTCTTAGGCCTTAGAGCTATGGTGTGGGAGAAATGGCTGTATGTTTTAACTTTGTGAGCTGGTGTGTGCCGAGAGTGAGAGTGAGCTTGCGAATGTGTGTTGGCAGTGGTAGGAGGCAAGGCAAGGGGAGATTCTTAGTGTATGTTTGGCTGTGAAAGCACTGGCAAGGGAAGGTCAGAATCAGCAAGAGCTCTAAGCGCTTAGAGCTCTGGTTTGGGAGAAATGGCTGTATGTTTTAACTTTGTGAGCTGGTCTGTGCCGAGAGTGAGAGTGAGCTTGAGAATGTGTCTTGGGAGTGGTGGGAGGCAAGGCAAGGGGAGATGCCTGGGGGGTGTCTGGCTGTGAGTGCGGTGGGAAGGGCAGTTGAATACAGCACCAGCTCTTAGGCCTTAGAGCTCTGGTGTGGGAGAAATGGCTGCATGTTTGCACTTTGTGAGCTGGTCTGTGCGAAGAGTGAGAGTGAGCTTGCGAATGTGTATTGAGAGTGCTGGGAGGCAAGGCAAAAGTACATCCGAAGTGTCTGTCTGGGTGTGAAAGTGCTGGCAAGGGAAGGTGAGGACCAGCAAGAGCATTAAGCCCTTAGAAATATTAAGAGGGAAACATGGCTGTATGTTTTAAGTTTGTGAGCTGGTGTGTGCCGAGAGTGAGAGTGAGCTTGAGAATGTGTCTTGGCAGTGGTAGGAGGCAAGGCAAGGGGAGATTCTTAGTGTATGTTTTTCTGTGAAAGCACTGGCAAGGGAAGGTCAGAAACAGCAAGAGCTCTAAGCCCTTAGAGCTCTGGTGTGGGAGAAATGAGTGTATGTTTTAACTTTGTGAGCTGGTCTGTGCCGAGAGTGAGAGTGAGCTTGCGAATGTGTCTTGGCAGTGGTAGGAGGCAAGGCAAGGGGAGATTCTTAGTGTATGTTTGGCTGTGAAAGCACTGGCAAGGGAAGGTCAGAAACAGCAAGAGCTCTAAGCCCTTAGAGCTCTGGTGTGGGAGAAATGGCTGTATGTTTTAACACTGGGAGCTGGTCTGTGCCGAGAGTGAGAGTGAGTTTGCGAATGTGTCTTGGCAGTGGTAGGAGGCAAGGCAAGGGGAGATTCTTAGTGTATGTTTGGCTGTGAAAGCACTGGCAAGGGAAGGTCAGAAACAGCAAGAGCTCTAAGCCCTTAGAGCTCTGGTGTGGGAGAAATGGCTGTATGTTTTAACTTTGTGAGCTGGTCTGTGCCGAGAGTGAGAGTGAGCTTGCGAATGTGTCTTGGGAGTGGCAGGAGGCAAGGCAAGGGGAGATTCTTAGTGTATGTTTGGCTGTGAAAGCACTGGCAAGGGAAGGTCAGAATCAGCAAGAGCTCTAAGCGCTTAGAGCTGTGGTGTGGGAGAAATGGCTGTATGTTTTTACTTTGTGAGCTGGTGTGTGCCGAGAGTGAGAGTGAGCTTGAGAATGTGTCTTGGGAGTGGTGGGAGGCAAGGCAAGGGGAGATGCCAGGGGGGTGTCTGGCTGTGAGTGCGGTGGGAAGGGCAGTTGAATACAGCACCAGCTCTTAGGCCTTCGAGCTATGGTGTGGGAGAAATGGCTGCATGTTTGCACTTTGTGAGCTGGTCTGTGCGAAGAGTGAGAGTGAGCTTGCGAATGTGTATTGAGAGTGCTGGGAGGCAAGGCAAAAGTACATCCGCAGTGTCTGTCTGGGTGTGAAAGTGCTGGCAAGGGAAGGTGAGGACCAGCAAGAGCATTAAGCCCTTAGAAATATTAAGAGGGAAACATGGCTGTATGTTTTAAGTTTGTGAGCTGGTGTGTGCCGAGAGTGAGAGTGAGCTTGCGAATGTGTGTTGGCAGTGGTAGGAGGCAAGGCAAGGGGAGATTCTTAGTGTATATTTGGCTGTGAAAGCACTGGCAAGGGAAGGTCAGAAACAGCAAGAGCTCTAAGCCCTTAGAGCTGTGGTGTGGGAGAAATGGCTGTATGTTTTAACTTTGTGAGCTGGTCTGTGCCGAGAGTGATAGTGAGCTTGAGAATGTGTCTTGGCAGTGGTAGGAGGCAAGGCAAGGGGAGATTCTTAGTGTATGTTTGGCTGTGAAAGCACTGGCAAGGGAAGGTCAGAATCAGCAAGAGCTCTAAGCGCTTAGAGCTCTGGTGTGGGAGAAGTGGCTGTATGTTTTAACTTTGTGAGCTGGTGTGTGCCGAGAGTGAGAGTGAGCTTGAGAATGTGTCTTGGGAGTGGTGGGAGGCAAGGCAAGGGGAGATGCCAGGGGGGTGTCTGGCTGTGAGTGCGGTGGGAAGGGCAGTTGAATACAGCACCAGCTCTTAGGCCTTAGAGCTCTGGTGTGGGAGAAATGGCTGTATGTTTTAACTTTGTGAGCTGGTGTGTGCCGAGAGTGAGAGTGAGCTTGAGAATGTGTCTTGGCAGTGGTAGGAGGCAAGGCAAGGGGAGATTCTTAGTGTATGTTTTTCTGTGAAAGCACTGGCAAGGGAAGGTCAGAAACAGCAAGAGCTCTAAGCCCTTAGAGCTCTGGTGTGGGAGAAATGAGTGTATGTTTTAACTTTGTGAGCTGGTCTGTGCCGAGAGTGAGAGTGAGCTTGCGAATGTGTCTTGGCAGTGGTAGGAGGCAAGGCAAGGGGAGATTCTTAGTGTATGTTTGGCTGTGAAAGCACTGGCAAGGGAAGGTCAGAAACAGCAAGAGCTCTAAGCCCTTAGAGCTCTGGTGTGGGAGAAATGGTTGTATGTTTTAACACTGGGAGCTGGTCTGTGCCGAGAGTGAGAGTGAGTTTGCGAATGTGTCTTGGCAGTGGTAGGAGGCAAGGCAAGGGGAGATTCTTAGTGTATGTTTGGCTGTGAAAGCACTGGCAAGGGAAGGTCAGAAACAGCAAGAGCTCTAAGCCCTTAGAGCTCTGGTGTGGGAGAAATGGCTGTATGTTTTAACTTTGTGAGCTGGTCTGTGCCGAGAGTGAGAGTGAGCTTGCGAATGTGTCTTGGGAGTGGCAGGAGGCAAGGCAAGGGGAGATTCTTAGTGTATGTTTGGCTGTGAAAGCACTGGCAAGGGAAGGTCAGAATCAGCAAGAGCTCTAAGCGCTTAGAGCTGTGGTGTGGGAGAAATGGCTGTATGTTTTTACTTTGTGAGCTGGTGTGTGCCGAGAGTGAGAGTGAGCTTGAGAATGTGTCTTGGGAGTGGTGGGAGGCAAGGCAAGGGGAGATGCCAGGGGGGTGTCTGGCTGTGAGTGCGGTGGGAAGGGCAGTTGAATACAGCACCAGCTCTTAGGCCTTCGAGCTATGGTGTGGGAGAAATGGCTGCATGTTTGCACTTTGTGAGCTGGTCTGTGCGAAGAGTGAGAGTGAGCTTGCGAATGTGTATTGAGAGTGCTGGGAGGCAAGGCAAAAGTACATCCGCAGTGTCTGTCTGGGTGTGAAAGTGCTGGCAAGGGAAGGTGAGGACCAGCAAGAGCATTAAGCCCTTAGAAATATTAAGAGGGAAACATGGCTGTATGTTTTAAGTTTGTGAGCTGGTGTGTGCCGAGAGTGAGAGTGAGCTTGCGAATGTGTGTTGGCAGTGGTAGGAGGCAAGGCAAGGGGAGATTCTTAGTGTATGTTTTTCTGTGAAAGCACTGGCAAGGGAAGGTCAGAAACAGCAAGAGCTCTAAGCCCTTAGAGCTGTGGTGTGGGAGAAATGGCTGTATGTTTTAACTTTGTGAGCTGGTCTGTGCCGAGAGTGATAGTGAGCTTGAGAATGTGTCTTGGCAGTGGTAGGAGGCAAGGCAAGGGGAGATTCTTAGTGTATGTTTGGCTGTGAAAGCACTGGCAAGGGAAGGTCAGAATCAGCAAGAGCTCTAAGCGCTTAGAGCTCTGGTGTGGGAGAAGTGGCTGTATGTTTTAACTTTGTGAGCTGGTGTGTGCCGAGAGTGAGAGTGAGCTTGAGAATGTGTCTTGGGAGTGGTGGGAGGCAAGGCAAGGGGAGATGCCAGGGGGGTGTCTGGCTGTGAGTGCGGTGGGAAGGGCAGTTGAATACAGCACCAGCTCTTAGGCCTTAGAGCTCTGGTGTGGGAGAAATGGCTGTATGTTTTAACTTTGTGAGCTGGTGTGTGCCGAGAGTGAGAGTGAGCTTGCGAATGTGTGTTGGCAGTGGTAGGAGGCAAGGCAAGGGGAGATTCTTAGTGTATGTTTGGCTGTGAAAGCACTGGCAAGGGAAGGTCAGAAACAGCAAGAGCTCTAAGCCCTTAGAGCTCTGGTGTGGGAGAAATGGCTGTATGTTTTAACACTGGGAGCTGGTCTGTGCCGAGAGTGAGAGTGAGTTTGCGAATGTGTGTTGGCAGTGGTAGGAGGCAAGGCAAGGGGAGATTCTTAGTGTATGTTTGGCTGTGAAAGCACTGGCAAGGGAAGGTCAGAAACAGCAAGAGCTCTAAGCGCTTAGAGCTCTGGTGTGGGAGAAGTGGCTGTATGTTTTAACTTTGTGAGCTGGTGTGTGCCGAGAGTGAGAGTGAGCTTGAGAATGTGTCTTGGGAGTGGTGGGAGGCAAGGCAAGGGGAGATGCCAGGGGGGTGTCTGGCTGTGAGTGTGGTGGGAAGGGCAGTTGAATACAGCACCAGCTCTTAGGCCTTCGAGCTATGGTGTGGGAGAAATGGCTGCATGTTTGCACTTTGTGAGCTGGTCTGTGCGAAGAGTGAGAGTGATCTTGCGAATGTGTATTGAGAGTGCTGGGAGGCAAGGCAAAAGTACATCCGCAGTGTCTGTCTGGGTGTGAAAGTGCTGGCAAGGGAAGGTGAGGACCAGCAAGAGCATTAAGCCCTTAGAAATATTAAGAGGGAAACATGGCTGTATGTTTTAACTTTGTGAGCTGGTGTGTGCCGAGAGTGAGAGTGAGCTTGAGAATGTGTCTTGGGAGTGGTGGGAGGCAAGGCAAGGGGAGATGCCAGGGGGGTGTCTGGCTGTGAGTGCGGTGGGAAGGGCAGTTGAATACAGCACCAGCTCTTAGGCCTTAGAGCTATGGTGTGGGAGAAATGGCTGTATGTTTTAACTTTGTGAGCTGGTGTGTGCCGAGAGTGAGAGTGAGCTTGCGAATGTCTGTTGGCAGTGGTAGGAGGCAAGGCAAGGGGAGATTCTTAGTGTATGTTTGGCTGTGAAAGCACTGGCAAGGGAAGGTCAGAATCAGCAAGAGCTCTAAGCGCTTAGAGCTCTGGTTTGGGAGAAATGGCTGTATGTTTTAACTTTGTGAGCTGGTGTGTGCCGAGAGTGAGAGTGAGCTTGAGAATGTGTCTTGGGAGTGGTGGGAGGCAAGGCAAGGGGAGATGCCAGGGGGGTGTCTGGCTGTGAGTGCGGTGGGAAGGGCAGTTGAATACAGCACCAGCTCTTAGGCCTTCGAGCTATGGTGTGGGAGAAATGGCTGCATGTTTGCACTTTGTGAGCTGGTCTGTGCGAAGAGTGAGAGTGATCTTGCGAATGTGTATTGAGAGTGCTGGGAGGCAAGGCAAAAGTACATCCGCAGTGTCTGTCTGGGTGTGAAAGTGCTGGCAAGGGAAGGTGAGGACCAGCAAGAGCATTAAGCCCTTAGAAATATTAAGAGGGAAACATGGCTGTATGTTTTAAGTTTGTGAGCTGGTGTGTGCCGAGAGTGAGAGTGAGCTTGAGAATGTGTCTTGGCAGTGGTAGGAGGCAAGGCAAGGGGAGATTCTTAGTGTATGTTTGGCTGTGAAAGCACTGGCAAGGGAAGGTCAGAAACAGCAAGAGCTCTAAGCCCTTAGAGCTCTGGTGTGGGAGAAATGAGTGTATGTTTTAACTTTGTGAGCTGGTCTGTGCCGAGAGTGAGAGTGAGCTTGCGAATGTCTCTTGGCAGTGGTAGGAGGCAAGGCAAGGGGAGATTCTTAGTGTATGTTTGGCTGTGAAAGCACTGGCAAGGGAAGGTCAGAAACAGCAAGAGCTCTAAGCCCTTAGAGCTCTGGTGTGGGAGAAATGGCTGTATGTTTTAACACTGGGAGCTGGTCTGTGCCGAGAGTGAGAGTGAGCTTGCGAATGTGTCTTGGCAGTGGTAGGAGGCAAGGCAAGGGGAGATTCTTAGTGTATGTTTGGCTGTGAAAGCACTGGCAAGGGAAGGTCAGAAACAGCAAGAGCTCTAAGCCCTTAGAGCTCTGGTGTGGGAGAAATGGCTGTATGTTTTAACACTGGGAGCTGGTGTGTGCCGAGAGTGAGAGTGAGCTTGCGAATGTGTCTTGGGAGTGGCAGGAGGCAAGGCAAGGGGAGATTCTTAGTGTATGTTTGGCTGTGAAAGCACTGGCAAGGGAAGGTCAGAAACAGCAAGAGCTCTAAGCGCTTAGAGCTCTGGTGTGGGAGAAATGGCTGTATGTTTTAACTTTGTGAGCTGGTGTGTGCCGAGAGTGAGAGTGAGCTTGAGAATGTGTCTTGGGAGTGGTGGGAGGCAAGGCAAGGGGAGATGCCAGGGGGGTGTCTGGCTGTGAGTGCGGTGGGAAGGGCAGTTGAATACAGCACCAGCTCTTAGGCCTTAGAGCTCTGGTGAGAGAGAAATGGCTGTATGTTTTAACACTGGGAGCTGGTGTGTGCCGAGAGTGAGAGTGAGCTTGCGAATGTGTGTTGGCAGTGGTAGGAGGCAAGGCAAGGGGAGATTCTTAGTGTATGTTTGGCTGTGAAAGCACTGGCAAGGGAAGGTCAGAATCAGCAAGAGCTCTAAGCGCTTAGAGCTCTGGTGTGGGAGAAATGAGTGTATGTTTTAACTTTGTGAGCTGGTGTGTGCCGAGAGTGAGAGTGAGCTTGAGAATGTGTCTTGGGAGTGGTGGGAGGCAAGGCAAGGGGAGATTCTTAGTGTATGTTTGGCTGTGAAAGCACTGGCAAGGGAAGGTCAGAAACAGCAAGAGCTCTAAGCCCTTAGAGCTCTGGTGTGGGAGAAATGGCTGTATGTTTTAACACTGGGAGCTGGTCTGTGCCGAGAGTGAGAGTGAGCTTGAGAATGTGTCTTGGGAGTGGTGGGAGGCAAGGCAAGGGGAGATGCCAGGGGGGTGTCTGGCTGTGAGTGCGGTGGGAAGGGCAGTTGAATACAGCACCAGCTCTTAGGCCTTAGAGCTATGGTGTGGGAGAATTGGCTGCATGTTTGCACTTTGTGAGCTGGTCTGTGCGAAGAGTGAGAGTGAGCTTGCGAATGTGTATTGAGAGTGCTGGGAGGCAAGGCAAAAGTACATCCGCAGTGTCTGTCTGGGTGTGAAAGTGCTGGCAAGGGAAGGTGAGGACCAGCAAGAGCATTAAGCCCTTAGAAATATTAAGAGGGAAACATGGCTGTATGTTTTAAGTTTGTGAGCTGGTGTGTGCCGAGAGTGAGAGTGAGCTTGCGAATGTGTGTTGGCAGTGGTAGGAGGCAAGGCAAGGGGAGATTCTTAGTGTATGTTTTTCTGTGAAAGCACTGGCAAGGGAAGGTCAGAAACAGCAAGAGCTCTAAGCCCTTAGAGCTCTGGTGTGGGAGAAATGGCTGTATGTTTTAACACTGGGAGCTGGTCTGTGCCGAGAGTGAGAGTGAGTTTGCGAATGTGTCTTGGCAGTGGTAGGAGGCAAGGCAAGGGGAGATTCTTAGTGTATGTTTGGCTGTGAAAGCACTGGCAAGGGAAGGTCAGAAACAGCAAGAGCTCTAAGCCCTTAGAGCTCTGGTGTGGGAGAAATGGCTGTATGTTTTAACTTTGTGAGCTGGTGTGTGCCGAGAGTGAGAGTGAGCTTGCGAATGTGTCTTGGCAGTGGTAGGAGGCAAGGCAAGGGGAGATTCTTAGTGTATGTTTTTCTGTGAAAGCACTGGCAAGGGAAGGTCAGAAACAGCAAGAGCTCTAAGCCCTTAGAGCTCTGGTGTGGGAGAAATGGCTGTATGTTTTAACTTTGTGAGCTGGTGTGTGCCGAGAGTGAGAGTGAGCTTGCGAATGTGTCTTGGCAGTGGCAGGAGGCAAGGCAAGGGGAGATTCTTAGTGTATGTTTGGCTGTGAAAGCACTGGCAAGGGAAGGTCAGAAACAGCAAGAGCTCTAAGCCCTTAGAGCTCTGGTGTGGGAGAAATGGCTGTATGTTTTAACACTGGGAGCTGGTCTGTGCCGAGAGTGAGAGTGAGTTTGCGAATGTGTCTTGGCAGTGGTAGGAGGCAAGGCAAGGGGAGATTCTTAGTGTATGTTTGGCTGTGAAAGCACTGGCAAGGGAAGGTCAGAAACAGCAAGAGCTCTAAGCGCTTAGAGCTCTGGTGTGGGAGAAGTGGCTGTATGTTTTAACTTTGTGAGCTGGTGTGTGCCGAGAGTGAGAGTGAGCTTGAGAATGTGTCTTGGGAGTGGTGGGAGGCAAGGCAAGGGGAGATGCCAGGGGGGTGTCTGGCTGTGAGTGCGGTGTGAAGGGCAGTTGAATACAGCACCAGCTCTTAGGCCTTCGAGCTATGGTGTGGGAGAAATGGCTGCATGTTTGCACTTTGTGAGCTGGTCTGTGCGAAGAGTGAGAGTGAGCTTGCGAATGTGTATTGAGAGTGCTGGGAGGCAAGGCAAAAGTACATCCGCAGTGTCTGTCTGGGTGTGAAAGTGCTGGCAAGGGAAGGTGAGGACCAGCAAGAGCATTAAGCCCTTAGAAATATTAAGAGGGAAACATGGCTGTATGTTTTAAGTTTGTGAGCTGGTGTGTGCCGAGAGTGAGAGTGAGCTTGAGAATGTGTCTTGGCAGTGGTAGGAGGCAAGGCAAGGGGAGATTCTTAGTGTATGTTTGGCTGTGAAAGCACTGGCAAGGGAAGGTCAGAAACAGCAAGAGCTCTAAGCCCTTAGAGCTCTGGTGTGGGAGAAATGGCTGTATGTTTTAACACTGGGAGCTGGTCTGTGCCGAGAGTCAGAGTGAGCTTGAGAATGTGTCTTGGCAGTGGTAGGAGGCAAGGCAAGGGGAGATTCTTAGTGTATGTTTTTCTGTGAAAGCACTGGCAAGGGAATGTCAGAAACAGCAAGAGCTCTAAGCCCTTAGAGCTCTGGTGTGGGAGAAATGGCTGTATGTTTTAACTTTGTGAGCTGGTGTGTGCCGAGAGTGAGAGTGAGCTTGAGAATGTGTCTTGGCAGTGGTAGGAGGCAAGGCAAGGGGAGATTCTTAGTGTATGTTTTTCTGTGAAAGCACTGGCAAGGGAAGGTCAGAAACAGCAAGAGCTCTAAGCCCTTAGAGCTCTGGTGAGAGAGAAATGGCTGTATGTTTTAACTTTGTGAGCTGGTCTGTGCCGAGAGTGAGAGTGAGCTTGCGAATGTGTCTTGGCAGTGGCAGGAGGCAAGGCAAGGGGAGATTCTTAGTGTATGTTTGGCTGTGAAAGCACTGGCAAGGGAAGGTCAGAAACAGCAAGAGCTCTAAGCCCTTAGAGCTCTGGTGTGGGAGAAATGGCTGTATGTTTTAACACTGGGAGCTGGTCTGTGCCGAGATTGAGAGTGAGTTTGCGAATGTGTCTTGGCAGTGGTAGGAGGCAAGGCAAGGGGAGATTCTTAGTGTATGTTTGGCTGTGAAAGCACTGGCAAGGGAAGGTCAGAAACAGCAAGAGCTCTAAGCGCTTAGAGCTCTGGTGTGGGAGAAGTGGCTGTATGTTTTAACTTTGTGAGCTGGTGTGTGCCGAGAGTGAGAGTGAGCTTGAGAATGTGTCTTGGGAGTGGTGGGAGGCAAGGCAAGGGGAGATGCCAGGGGGGTGTCTGGCTGTGAGTGCGGTGGGAAGGGCAGTTGAATACAGCACCAGCTCTTAGGCCTTCGAGCTATGGTGTGGGAGAAATGGCTGCATGTTTGCACTTTGTGAGCTGGTCTGTGCGAAGAGTGAGAGTGAGCTTGCGAATGTGTATTGAGAGTGCTGGGAGGCAAGGCAAAAGTACATCCGCAGTGTCTGTCTGGGTGTGAAAGTGCTGGCAAGGGAAGGTGAGGACCAGCAAGAGCATTAAGCCCTTAGAAATATTAAGAGGGAAACATGGCTGTATGTTTTAACTTTGTGAGCTGGTGTGTGCCGAGAGTGAGAGTGAGCTTGCGAATGTGTCTTGGCAGTGGTAGGAGGCAAGGCAAGGGGAGATTCTTAGTGTATGTTTTTCTGTGAAAGCACTGGCAAGGGAAGGTCAGAATCAGCAAGAGCTCTAAGCCCTTAGAGCTCTGGTGTGGGAGAAATGGCTGTATGTTTTAACTTTGTGAGCTGGTGTGTGCCGAGAGTGAGAGTGAGCTTGAGAATGTGTCTTGGCAGTGGCAGGAGGCAAGGCAAGGGGAGATTCTTAGTGTATGTTTGGCTGTGAAAGCACTGGCAAGGGAAGGTCAGAAACAGCAAGAGCTCTTAGCGCTTAGAGCTCTGGTGTGGGAGAAATGGCTGTATGTTTTAACTTTGTGAGCTGGTGTGTGCCGAGAGTGAGAGTGTGCTTGAGAATGTGTCTTGGGAGTGGTGGGAGGCAAGGCAAGGGGAGATGCCAGGGGGGTGTCTGGCTGTGAGTGCGGTGGGAAGGGCAGTTGAATACAGCACCAGCTCTTAGGCCTTAGAGCTCTGGTGTGGGAGAAATGGCTGTATGTTTTAACTTTGTGAGCTGGTGTGTGCCGAGAGTGAGAGTGAGCTTGCGAATGTGTGTTGGCAGTGGTAGGAGGCAAGGCAAGGGGAGATTCTTAGTGTATGTTTGGCTGTGAAAGCACTGGCAAGGGAAGGTCAGAAACAGCAAGAGCTCTAAGCGCTTAGAGCTCTGGTGTGGGAGAAATGAGTGTATGTTTTAACTTTGTGAGCTGGTCTGTGCCGAGAGTGAGAGTGAGCTAGCGAATGTGTCTTGGCAGTGGTAGGAGGCAAGGCAAGGGGAGATTCTTAGTGTATGTTTGGCTGTGAAAGCACTGGCAAGGGAAGGTCAGAAACAGCAAGAGCTCTAAGCCCTTAGAGCTCTGGTGTGGGAGAAATGGCTGTATGTTTTAACACTGGGAGCTGGTCTGTGCCGAGAGTGAGAGTGAGCTTGAGAATGTGTCTTGGCAGTGGTAGGAGGCAAGGCAAGGGGAGATTCTTAGTGTATGTTTTTCTGTGAAAGCACTGGCAAGGGAAGGTCAGAAACAGCAAGAGCTCTAAGCCCTTAGAGCTCTGGTGTGGGAGAAATGGCTGTATGTTTTAACTTTGTGAGCTGGTGTGTGCCGAGAGTGAGAGTGAGCTTGAGAATGTGTCTTGGCAGTGGCAGGAGGCAAGGCAAGGGGAGATTCTTAGTGTATGTTTGGCTGTGAAAGCACTGGCAAGGGAAGGTCAGAAACAGCAAGAGCTCTAAGCCCTTAGAGCTCTGGTGTGGGAGAAATGGCTGTATGTTTTAACACTGGGAGCTGGTCTGTGCCGAGAGTGAGAGTGAGTTTGCGAATGTGTGTTGGCAGTGGTAGGAGGCAAGGCAAGGGGAGATTCTTAGTGTATGTTTGGCTGTGAAAGCACTGGCAAGGGAAGGTCAGAATCAGCAAGAGCTCTAAGCGCTTAGAGCTCTGGTGTGGGAGAAATGGCTGTATGTTTTAACTTTGTGAGCTGGTGTGTGCCGAGAGTGAGAGTGAGCTTGAGAATGTGTCTTGGGAGTGGTGGGAGGCAAGGCAAGGGGAGATGCCAGGGGGGTGTCTGGCTGTGAGTGCGGTGGGAAGGGCAGTTGAATACAGCACCAGCTCTTAGGCCTTAGAGCTCTGGTGTGGGAGAAATGGCTGTATGTTTTAACTTTGTGAGCTGGTGTGTGCCGAGAGTGAGAGTGAGCTTGCGAATGTGTGTTGGCAGTGGTAGGAGGCAAGGCAAGGGGAGATTCTTAGTGTATGTTTGGCTGTGAAAGCACTGGCAAGGGAAGGTCAGAATCAGCAAGAGCTCTAAGCGCTTAGAGCTCTGGTGTGGGAGAAATGGCTGTATGTTTTAACTTTGTGAGCTGGTGTGTGCCGAGAGTGAGAGTGAGCTTGAGAATGTGTCTTGGGAGTGGTGGGAGGCAAGGCAAGGGGAGATGCCAGGGGGGTGTCTGGCTGTGAGTGCGGTGGGAAGGGCAGTTGAATACAGCACCAGCTCTTAGGCCTTCGAGCTATGGTGTGGGAGAAATGGCTGCATGTTTGCACTTTGTGAGCTGGTCTGTGCGAAGAGTGAGAGTGAGCTTGCGAATGTGTATTGAGAGTGCTGGGAGGCAAGGCAAAAGTACATCCGCAGTGTCTGTCTGGGTGTGAAAGTGCTGGCAAGGGAAGGTGAGGACCAGCAAGAGCATTAAGCCCTTAGAAATATTAAGAGGGAAACATGGCTGTATGTTTTAAGTTTGTGAGCTGGTGTGTGCCGAGAGTGAGAGTGAGCTTGAGAATGTGTCTTGGCAGTGGTAGGAGGCAAGGCAAGGGGAGATTCTTAGTGTATGTTTTTCTGTGAAAGCACTGGCAAGGGAAGGTCAGAAACAGCAAGAGCTCTAAGCCCTTAGAGCTCTGGTGTGGGAGAAATGAGTGTATGTTTTAACTTTGTGAGCTGGTCTGTGCCGAGAGTGAGAGTGAGCTTGCGAATGTGTGTTGGCAGTGGTAGGAGGCAAGGCAAGGGGAGATTCTTAGTGTATGTTTGGCTGTGAAAGCACTGGCAAGGGAAGGTCAGAAACAGCAAGAGCTCTAAGCCCTTAGAGCTCTGGTGTGGGAGAAATGGCTGTATGTTTTAACTTTGTGAGCTGGTCTGTGCCGAGAGTGAGAGTGAGCTTGCGAATGTGTCTTGGCAGTGGTAGGAGGCAAGGCAAGGGGAGATTCTTAGTGTATGTTTGGCTGTGAAAGCACTGGCAAGGGAAGGTCAGAAACAGCAAGAGCTCTAAGCGCTTAGAGCTCTGGTGTGGGAGAAGTGGCTGTATGTTTTAACTTTGTGAGCTGGTGTGTGCCGAGAGTGAGAGTGAGCTTGAGAATGTGTCTTGGGAGTGGTGGGAGGCAAGGCAAGGGGAGATGCCAGGGGGGTGTCTGGCTGTGAGTGTGGTGGGAAGGGCAGTTGAATACAGCACCAGCTCTTAGGCCTTCGAGCTATGGTGTGGGAGAAATGGCTGCATGTTTGCACTTTGTGAGCTGGTCTGTGCGAAGAGTGAGAGTGATCTTGCGAATGTGTATTGAGAGTGCTGGGAGGCAAGGCAAAAGTACATCCGCAGTGTCTGTCTGGGTGTGAAAGTGCTGGCAAGGGAAGGTGAGGACCAGCAAGAGCATTAAGCCCTTAGAAATATTAAGAGGGAAACATGGCTGTATGTTTTAAGTTTGTGAGCTGGTGTGTGCCGAGAGTGAGAGTGAGCTTGAGAATGTGTCTTGGGAGTGGTGGGAGGCAAGGCAAGGGGAGATGCCAGGGGGGTGTCTGGCTGTGAGTGCGGTGGGAAGGGCAGTTGAATACAGCACCAGCTCTTAGGCCTTAGAGCTATGGTGTGGGAGAAATGGCTGTATGTTTTAACTTTGTGAGCTGGTGTGTGCCGAGAGTGAGAGTGAGCTTCCGAATGTCTGTTGGCAGTGGTAGGAGGCAAGGCAAGGGGAGATTCTTAGTGTATGTTTGGCTGTGAAAGCACTGGCAAGGGAAGGTCAGAATCAGCAAGAGCTCTAAGCGCTTAGAGGTCTGGTTTGGGAGAAATGGCTGTATGTTTTAACTTTGTGAGCTGGTGTGTGCCGAGAGTGAGAGTGAGCTTGAGAATGTGTCTTGGGAGTGGTGGGAGGCAAGGCAAGGGGAGATGCCAGGGGGGTGTCTGGCTGTGAGTGCGGTGTGAAGGGCAGTTGAATACAGCACCAGCTCTTAGGCCTTCGAGCTATGGTGTGGGAGAAATGGCTGCATGTTTGCACTTTGTGAGCTGGTCTGTGCGAAGAGTGAGAGTGAGCTTGCGAATGTGTATTGAGAGTGCTGGGAGGCAAGGCAAAAGTACATCCGCAGTGTCTGTCTGGGTGTGAAAGTGCTGGCAAGGGAAGGTGAGGACCAGCAAGAGCATTAAGCCCTTAGAAATATTAAGAGGGAAACATGGCTGTATGTTTTAAGTTTGTGAGCTGGTGTGTGCCGAGAGTGAGAGTGAGCTTGAGAATGTGTCTTGGCAGTGGTAGGAGGCAAGGCAAGGGGAGATTCTTAGTGTATGTTTGGCTGTGAAAGCACTGGCAAGGGAAGGTCAGAAACAGCAAGAGCTCTAAGCCCTTAGAGCTCTGGTGTGGGAGAAATGAGTGTATGTTTTAACACTGGGAGCTGGTCTGTGCCGAGAGTGAGAGTGAGCTTGCGAATGTGTCTTGGCAGTGGTAGGAGGCAAGGCAAGGGGAGATTCTTAGTGTATGTTTGGCTGTGAAAGCACTGGCAAGGGAAGGTCAGAAACAGCAAGAGCTCTAAGCCCTTAGAGCTCTGGTGTGGGAGAAATGGCTGTATGTTTTAACTTTGGGAGCTGGTCTGTGCCGAGAGTGAGAGTGAGCTTGAGAATGTGTCTTGGGAGTGGTGGGAGGCAAGGCAAGGGGAGATGCCAGGGGGGTGTCTGGCTGTGAGTGCGGTGGGAAGGGCAGTTGAATACAGCACCAGCTCTTAGGCCTTAGAGCTCTGGTGTGGGAGAAATGGCTGTATGTTTTAACTTTGTGAGCTGGTCTGTGCCGAGAGTGAGAGTGAGCTTGCGAATGTGTCTTGGCAGTGGCAGGAGGCAAGGCAAGGGGAGATTCTTAGTGTATGTTTGGCTGTGAAAGCACTGGCAAGGGAAGGTCAGAAACAGCAAGAGCTCTAAGCCCTTAGAGCTCTGGTGTGGGAGAAATGGCTGTATGTTTTAACACTGGGAGCTGGTCTGTGCCGAGAGTGAGAGTGAGTTTGCGAATGTGTCTTGGCAGTGGTAGGAGGCAAGGCAAGGGGAGATTCTTAGTGTATGTTTGGCTGTGAAAGCACTGGCAAGGGAAGGTCAGAAACAGCAAGAGCTCTAAGCGCTTAGAGCTCTGGTGTGGGAGAAGTGGCTGTATGTTTTAACTTTGTGAGCTGGTGTGTGCCGAGAGTGAGAGTGAGCTTGAGAATGTGTCTTGGGAGTGGTGGGAGGCAAGGCAAGGGGAGATGCCAGGGGGGTGTCTGGCTGTGAGTGCGGTGTGAAGGGCAGTTGAATACAGCACCAGCTCTTAGGCCTTCGAGCTATGGTGTGGGAGAAATGGCTGCATGTTTGCACTTTGTGAGCTGGTCTGTGCGAAGAGTGAGAGTGAGCTTGCGAATGTGTATTGAGAGTGCTGGGAGGCAAGGCAAAAGTACATCCGCAGTGTCTGTCTGGGTGTGAAAGTGCTGGCAAGGGAAGGTGAGGACCAGCAAGAGCATTAAGCCCTTAGAAATATTAAGAGGGAAACATGGCTGTATGTTTTAAGTTTGTGAGCTGGTGTGTGCCGAGAGTGAGAGTGAGCTTGAGAATGTGTCTTGGCAGTGGTAGGAGGCAAGGCAAGGGGAGATTCTTAGTGTATGTTTGGCTGTGAAAGCACTGGCAAGGGAAGGTCAGAAACAGCAAGAGCTCTAAGCCCTTAGAGCTCTGGTGTGGGAGAAATGGCTGTATGTTTTAACACTGGGAGCTGGTCTGTGCCGAGAGTCAGAGTGAGCTTGAGAATGTGTCTTGGCAGTGGTAGGAGGCAAGGCAAGGGGAGATTCTTAGTGTATGTTTTTCTGTGAAAGCACTGGCAAGGGAAGGTCAGAAACAGCAAGAGCTCTAAGCCCTTAGAGCTCTGGTGTGGGAGAAATGGCTGTATGTTTTAACTTTGTGAGCTGGTGTGTGCCGAGAGTGAGAGTGAGCTTGAGAATGTGTCTTGGCAGTGGTAGGAGGCAAGGCAAGGGGAGATTCTTAGTGTATGTTTTTCTGTGAAAGCACTGGCAAGGGAAGGTCAGAAACAGCAAGAGCTCTAAGCCCTTAGAGCTCTGGTGAGAGAGAAATGGCTGTATGTTTTAACTTTGTGAGCTGGTCTGTGCCGAGAGTGAGAGTGAGCTTGCGAATGTGTCTTGGCAGTGGCAGGAGGCAAGGCAAGGGGAGATTCTTAGTGTATGTTTGGCTGTGAAAGCACTGGCAAGGGAAGGTCAGAAACAGCAAGAGCTCTAAGCCCTTAGAGCTCTGGTGTGGGAGAAATGGCTGTATGTTTTAACACTGGGAGCTGGTCTGTGCCGAGATTGAGAGTGAGTTTGCGAATGTGTCTTGGCAGTGGTAGGAGGCAAGGCAAGGGGAGATTCTTAGTGTATGTTTGGCTGTGAAAGCACTGGCAAGGGAAGGTCAGAAACAGCAAGAGCTCTAAGCGCTTAGAGCTCTGGTGTGGGAGAAGTGGCTGTATGTTTTAACTTTGTGAGCTGGTGTGTGCCGAGAGTGAGAGTGAGCTTGAGAATGTGTCTTGGGAGTGGTGGGAGGCAAGGCAAGGGGAGATGCCAGGGGGGTGTCTGGCTGTGAGTGCGGTGGGAAGGGCAGTTGAATACAGCACCAGCTCTTAGGCCTTCGAGCTATGGTGTGGGAGAAATGGCTGCATGTTTGCACTTTGTGAGCTGGTGTGTGCCGAGAGTGAGAGTGAGCTTGCGAATGTGTATTGAGAGTGCTGGGAGGCAAGGCAAAAGTACATCCGCAGTGTCTGTCTGGGTGTGAAAGTGCTGGCAAGGGAAGGTGAGGACCAGCAAGAGCATTAAGCCCTTAGAAATATTAAGAGGGAAACATGGCTGTATGTTTTAACTTTGTGAGCTGGTGTGTGCCGAGAGTGAGAGTGAGCTTGCGAATGTGTCTTGGCAGTGGTAGGAGGCAAGGCAAGGGGAGATTCTTAGTGTATGTTTTTCTGTGAAAGCACTGGCAAGGGAAGGTCAGAAACAGCAAGAGCTCTAAGCCCTTAGAGCTCTGGTGTGGGAGAAATGGCTGTATGTTTTAACACTGGGAGCTGGTCTGTGCCGAGAGTGAGAGTGAGTTTGCGAATGTGTCTTGGCAGTGGTAGGAGGCAAGGCAAGGGGAGATTCTTAGTGTATGTTTGGCTGTGAAAGCACTGGCAAGGGAAGGTCAGAATCAGCAAGAGCTCTAAGCGCTTAGAGCTCTGGTGTGGGAGAAATGGCTGTATGTTTTAACTTTGTGAGCTGGTGTGTGCCGAGAGTGAGAGTGAGCTTGAGAATGTGTCTTGGGAGTGGTGGGAGGCAAGGCAAGGGGAGATGCCAGGGGGGTGTCTGGCTGTGAGTGCGGTGGGAAGGGCAGTTGAATACAGCACCAGCTCTTAGGCCTTAGAGCTCTGGTGTGGGAGAAATGGCTGTATGTTTTAACTTTGTGAGCTGGTGTGTGCCGAGAGTGAGAGTGAGCTTGCGAATGTGTGTTGGCAGTGGTAGGAGGCAAGGCAAGGGGAGATTCTTAGTGTATGTTTTTCTGTGAAAGCACTGGCAAGGGAAGGTCAGAATCAGCAAGAGCTCTAAGCCCTTAGAGCTCTGGTGTGGGAGAAATGGCTGTATGTTTTAACTTTGTGAGCTGGTGTGTGCCGAGAGTGAGAGTGAGCTTGAGAATGTGTCTTGGCAGTGGCAGGAGGCAAGGCAAGGGGAGATTCTTAGTGTATGTTTGGCTGTGAAAGCACTGGCAAGGGAAGGTCAGAAACAGCAAGAGCTCTTAGCGCTTAGAGCTCTGGTGTGGGAGAAATGGCTGTATGTTTTAACTTTGTGAGCTGGTGTGTGCCGAGAGTGAGAGTGTGCTTGAGAATGTGTCTTGGGAGTGGTGGGAGGCAAGGCAAGGGGAGATGCCAGGGGGGTGTCTGGCTGTGAGTGCGGTGGGAAGGGCAGTTGAATACAGCACCAGCTCTTAGGCCTTAGAGCTCTGGTGTGGGAGAAATGGCTGTATGTTTTAACTTTGTGAGCTGGTGTGTGCCGAGAGTGAGAGTGAGCTTGCGAATGTGTGTTGGCAGTGGTAGGAGGCAAGGCAAGGGGAGATTCTTAGTGTATGTTTGGCTGTGAAAGCACTGGCAAGGGAAGGTCAGAAACAGCAAGAGCTCTAAGCGCTTAGAGCTCTGGTGTGGGAGAAATGAGTGTATGTTTTAACTTTGTGAGCTGGTCTGTGCCGAGAGTGAGAGTGAGCTAGCGAATGTGTCTTGGCAGTGGTAGGAGGCAAGGCAAGGGGAGATTCTTAGTGTATGTTTGGCTGTGAAAGCACTGGCAAGGGAAGGTCAGAAACAGCAAGAGCTCTAAGCCCTTAGAGCTCTGGTGTGGGACAAATGGCTGTATGTTTTAACACTGGGAGCTGGTCTGTGCCGAGAGTGAGAGTGAGTTTGCGAATGTGTCTTGGCAGTGGTAGGAGGCAAGGCAAGGGGAGATTCTTAGTGTATGTTTTTCTGTGAAAGCACTGGCAAGGGAAGGTCAGAAACAGCAAGAGCTCTAAGCCCTTAGAGCTCTGGTGTGGGAGAAATGGCTGTATGTTTTAACTTTGTGAGCTGGTGTGTGCCGAGAGTGAGAGTGAGCTTGAGAATGTGTCTTGGCAGTGGCAGGAGGCAAGGCAAGGGGAGATTCTTAGTGTATGTTTGGCTGTGAAAGCACTGGCAAGGGAAGGTCAGAAACAGCAAGAGCTCTAAGCCCTTAGAGCTCTGGTGTGGGAGAAATGGCTGTATGTTTTAACACTGGGAGCTGGTCTGTGCCGAGAGTGAGAGTGAGTTTGCGAATGTGTGTTGGCAGTGGTAGGAGGCAAGGCAAGGGGAGATTCTTAGTGTATGTTTGGCTGTGAAAGCACTGGCAAGGGAAGGTCAGAATCAGCAAGAGCTCTAAGCGCTTAGAGCTCTGGTGTGGGAGAAATGGCTGTATGTTTTAACTTTGTGAGCTGGTGTGTGCCGAGAGTGAGAGTGAGCTTGAGAATGTGTCTTGGGAGTGGTGGGAGGCAAGGCAAGGGGAGATGCCAGGGGGGTGTCTGGCTGTGAGTGCGGTGGGAAGGGCAGTTGAATACAGCACCAGCTCTTAGGCCTTAGAGCTCTGGTGTGGGAGAAATGGCTGTATGTTTTAACTTTGTGAGCTGGTGTGTGCCGAGAGTGAGAGTGAGCTTGCGAATGTGTGTTGGCAGTGGTAGGAGGCAAGGCAAGGGGAGATTCTTAGTGTATGTTTGGCTGTGAAAGCACTGGCAAGGGAAGGTCAGAATCAGCAAGAGCTCTAAGCGCTTAGAGCTCTGGTGTGGGAGAAATGGCTGTATGTTTTAACTTTGTGAGCTGGTGTGTGCCGAGAGTGAGAGTGAGCTTGAGAATGTGTCTTGGGAGTGGTGGGAGGCAAGGCAAGGGGAGATGCCAGGGGGGTGTCTGGCTGTGAGTGCGGTGGGAAGGGCAGTTGAATACAGCACCAGCTCTTAGGCCTTCGAGCTATGGTGTGGGAGAAATGGCTGCATGTTTGCACTTTGTGAGCTGGTCTGTGCGAAGAGTGAGAGTGAGCTTGCGAATGTGTATTGAGAGTGCTGGGAGGCAAGGCAAAAGTACATCCGCAGTGTCTGTCTGGGTGTGAAAGTGCTGGCAAGGGAAGGTGAGGACCAGCAAGAGCATTAAGCCCTTAGAAATATTAAGAGGGAAACATGGCTGTATGTTTTAAGTTTGTGAGCTGGTGTGTGCCGAGAGTGAGAGTGAGCTTGAGAATGTGTCTTGGCAGTGGTAGGAGGCAAGGCAAGGGGAGATTCTTAGTGTATGTTTTTCTGTGAAAGCACTGGCAAGGGAAGGTCAGAAACAGCAAGAGCTCTAAGCCCTTAGAGCTCTGGTGTGGGAGAAATGAGTGTATGTTTTAACTTTGTGAGCTGGTCTGTGCCGAGAGTGAGAGTGAGCTTGCGAATGTGTCTTGGCAGTGGTAGGAGGCAAGGCAAGGGGAGATTCTTAGTGTATGTTTTTCTGTGAAAGCACTGGCAAGGGAAGGTCAGAAACAGCAAGAGCTCTAAGCCCTTAGAGCTCTGGTGTGGGAGAAATGAGTGTATGTTTTAACTTTGTGAGCTGGTCTGTGCCGAGAGTGAGAGTGAGCTTGCGAATGTGTCTTGGCAGTGGTAGGAGGCAAGGCAAGGGGAGATTCTTAGTGTATGTTTGGCTGTGAAAGCACTGGCAAGGGAAGGACAGAAACAGCAAGAGCTCTAAGCCCTTAGAGCTCTGGTGCGGGAGAAATGGCTGTATGTTTTAACACTGGGAGCTGGTCTGTGCCGAGAGTGAGAGTGAGTTTGCGAATGTGTCTTGGCAGTGGTAGGAGGCAAGGCAAGGGGAGATTCTTAGTGTATGTTTTTCTGTGAAAGCACTGGCAAGGGAAGGTCAGAAACAGCAAGAGCTCTAAGCCCTTAGAGCTCTGGTGTGGGAGAAATGGCTGTATGTTTTAACTTTGTGAGCTGGTGTGTGCCGAGAGTGAGAGTGAGCTTGAGAATGTGTCTTGGCAGTGGCAGGAGGCAAGGCAAGGGGAGATTCTTAGTGTATGTTTGGCTGTGAAAGCACTGGCAGGGGAAGGTCAGAATCAGCAAGAGCTCTAAGCCCTTAGAGCTCTGGTGTGGGAGAAATGGCTGTATGTTTTAACACTGGGAGCTGGTCTGTGCCGAGAGTGAGAGTGAGCTTGAGAATGTGTCTTGGCAGTGGTAGGAGGCAAGGCAAGGGGAGATTCTTAGTGTATGTTTTTCTGTGAAAGCACTGGCAAGGGAAGGTCAGAAACAGCAAGAGCTCTAAGCCCTTAGAGCTCTGGTGTGGGAGAAATGGCTGTATGTTTTAACACTGGGAGCTGGTCTGTGCCGAGAGTGAGAGTGAGTTTGCGAATGTGTCTTGGCAGTGGTAGGAGGCAAGGCAAGGGGAGATTCTTAGTGTATGTTTGGCTGTGAAAGCACTGGCAAGGGAAGGTCAGAAACAGCAAGAGCTCTAAGCGCTTAGAGCTCTGGTGTGGGAGAAGTGGCTGTATGTTTTAACTTTGTGAGCTGGTGTGTGCCGAGAGTGAGAGTGAGCTTGAGAATGTGTCTTGGGAGTGGTGGGAGGCAAGGCAAGGGGAGATGCCAGGGGGGTGTCTGGCTGTGAGTGCGGTGGGAAGGGCAGTTGAATACAGCACCAGCTCTTAGGCCTTCGAGCTATGGTGTGGGAGAAATGGCTGCATGTTTGCACTTTGTGAGCTGGTCTGTGCGAAGAGTGAGAGTGAGCTTGCGAATGTGTATTGAGAGTGCTGGGAGGCAAGGCAAAAGTACATCCGCAGTGTCTGTCTGGGTGTGAAAGTGCTGGCAAGGGAAGGTGAGGACCAGCAAGAGCATTAAGCCCTTAGAAATATTAAGAGGGAAACATGGCTGTATGTTTTAACTTTGTGAGCTGGTCTGTGCCGAGAGTGAGAGTGAGCTTGAGAATGTGTCTTGGCAGTGGTAGGAGGCAAGGCAAGGGGAGATTCTTAGTGTATGTTTTTCTGTGAAAGCACTGGCAAGGGAAGGTCAGAAACAGCAAGAGCTCTAAGCCCTTAGAGCTCTGGTGTGGGAGAAATGGCTGTATGTTTTAACTTTGTGAGCTGGTGTGTGCCGAGAGTGAGAGTGAGCTTGAGAATGTGTCTTGGGAGTGGCAGGAGGCAAGGCAAGGGGAGATTCTTAGTGTATGTTTGGCTGTGAAAGCACTGGCAAGGGAAGGTCAGAAACAGCAAGAGCTCTTAGCGCTTAGAGCTCTGGTGTGGGAGAAATGGCTGTATGTTTTAACTTTGTGAGCTGGTGTGTGCCGAGAGAGTGTGCTTGAGAATGTGTCTTGGGAGTGGTGGGAGGCAAGGCAAGGGGAGATGCCAGGGGGGTGTCTGGCTGTGAGTGCGGTGGGAAGGGCAGTTGAATACAGCACCAGCTCTTAGGCCTTAGAGCTCTGGTGTGGGAGAAATGGCTGTATGTTTTAACTTTGTGAGCTGGTGTGTGCCGAGAGTGAGAGTGAGCTTGCGAATGTGTGTTGGCAGTGGTAGGAGGCAAGGCAAGGGGAGATTCTTAGTGTATGTTTGGCTGTGAAAGCACTGGCAAGGGAAGGTCAGAATCAGCAAGAGCTCTAAGCGCTTAGAGCTCTGGTGTGGGAGAAATGGCTGTATGTTTTAACTTTGTGAGCTGGTGTGTGCCGAGAGTGAGAGTGAGCTTGAGAATGTGTCTTGGGAGTGGTGGGAGGCAAGGCAAGGGGAGATGCCAGGGGGGTGTCTGGCTGTGAGTGCGGTGGGAAGGGCAGTTGAATACAGCACCAGCTCTTAGGCCTTAGAGCTCTGGTGTGGGAGAAATGGCTGTATGTTTTAACTTTGTGAGCTGGTCTGTGCCGAGAGTGAGAGTGAGCTTGCGAATGTGTCTTGGCAGTGGTAGGAGGCAAGGCAAGGGGAGATTCTTAGTGTATGTTTGGCTGTGAAAGCACTGGCAAGGGAAGGTCAGAAACAGCAAGAGCTCTAAGCCCTTAGAGCTCTGGTGTGGGAGAAATGAGTGTATGTTTTAACTTTGTGAGCTGGTCTGTGCCGAGAGTGAGAGTGAGCTTGCGAATGTGTCTTGGCAGTGGTAGGAGGCAAGGCAAGGGGAGATTCTTAGTGTATGTTTGGCTGTGAAAGCACTGGCAAGGGAAGGTCAGAAACAGCAAGAGCTCTAAGCCCTTAGAGCTCTGGTGTGGGAGAAATGGCTGTATGTTTTAACACTGGGAGCTGGTCTGTGCCGAGAGTGAGAGTGAGTTTGCGAATGTGTCTTGGCAGTGGTAGGAGGCAAGGCAAGGGGAGATTCTTAGTGTATGTTTTTCTGTGAAAGCACTGGCAAGGGAAGGTCAGAAACAGCAAGAGCTCTAAGCCCTTAGAGCTCTGGTGTGGGAGAAATGGCTGTATGTTTTAACTTTGTGAGCTGGTCTGTGCCGAGAGTGAGAGTGAGCTTGAGAATGTGTCTTGGCAGTGGCAGGAGGCAAGGCAAGGGGAGATTCTTAGTGTATGTTTGGCTGTGAAAGCACTGGCAAGGGAAGGTCAGAAACAGCAAGAGCTCTAAGCCCTTAGAGCTCTGGTGTGGGAGAAATGGCTGTATGTTTTAACACTGGGAGCTGGTCTGTGCCGAGATTGAGAGTGAGTTTGCGAATGTGTCTTGGCAGTGGTAGGAGGCAAGGCAAGGGGAGATTCTTAGTGTATGTTTGGCTGTGAAAGCACTGGCAAGGGAAGGTCAGAAACAGCAAGAGCTCTAAGCGCTTAGAGCTCTGGTGTGGGAGAAGTGGCTGTATGTTTTAACTTTGTGAGCTGGTGTGTGCCGAGAGTGAGAGTGAGCTTGAGAATGTGTCTTGGGAGTGGTGGGAGGCAAGGCAAGGGGAGATGCCAGGGGGGTGTCTGGCTGTGAGTGTGGTGGGAAGGGCAGTTGAATACAGCACCAGCTCTTAGGCCTTCGAGCTATGGTGTGGGAGAAATGGCTGCATGTTTGCACTTTGTGAGCTGGTCTGTGCGAAGAGTGAGAGTGAGCTTGCGAATGTGTATTGAGAGTGCTGGGAGGCAAGGCAAAAGTACATCCGCAGTGTCTGTCTGGGTGTGAAAGTGCTGGCAAGGGAAGGTGAGGACCAGCAAGAGCATTAAGCCCTTAGAAATATTAAGAGGGAAACATGGCTGTATGTTTTAACTTTGTGAGCTGGTCTGTGCCGAGAGTGAGAGTGAGCTTGAGAATGTGTCTTGGGAGTGGTGGGAGGCAAGGCAAGGGGAGATGCCAGGGGGGTGTCTGGCTGTGAGTGCGGTGGGAAGGGCAGTTGAATACAGCACCAGCTCTTAGGCATTAGAGCTCTGGTGTGGGAGAAATGGCTGTATGTTTTAACTTTGTGAGCTGGTGTGTGCCGAGAGTGAGAGTGAGCTTGCGAATGTGTGTTGGCAGTGGTAGGAGGCAAGGCAAGGGGAGATTCTTAGTGTATGTTTGGCTGTGAAAGCACTGGCAAGGGAAGGTCAGAAACAGCAAGAGCTCTAAGCGCTTAGAGCTCTGGTGTGGGAGAAATGGCTGTATGTTTTAACTTTGTGAGCTGGTGTGTGCCGAGAGTGAGAGTGAGCTTGAGAATGTGTCTTGGGAGTGGTGGGAGGCAAGGCAAGGGGAGATGCCAGGGGGGTGTCTGGCTGTGAGTGCGGTGGGAAGGGCAGTTGAATACAGCACCAGCTCTTAGGCCTTAGAGCTATGGTGTGGGAGAATTGGCTGCATGTTTGCACTTTGTGAGCTGGTCTGTGCGAAGAGTGAGAGTGAGCTTGCGAATGTGTATTGAGAGTGCTGGGAGGCAAGGCAAAAGTACATCCGCAGTGTCTGTCTGGGTGTGAAAGTGCTGGCAAGGGAAGGTGAGGACCAGCAAGAGCATTAAGCCCTTAGAAATATTAAGAGGGAAACATGGCTGTATGTTTTAAGTTTGTGAGCTGGTGTGTGCCGAGAGTGAGAGTGAGCTTGAGAATGTGTCTTGGCAGTGGTAGGAGGCAAGGCAAGGGGAGATTCTTAGTGTATGTTTTTCTGTGAAAGCACTGGCAAGGGAAGGTCAGAAACAGCAAGAGCTCTAAGCCCTTAGAGCTCTGGTGTGGGAGAAATGGCTGTATGTTTTATCACTGGGAGCTGGTCTGTGCCGAGAGTGAGAGTGAGTTTGCGAATGTGTCTTGGCAGTGGTAGGAGGCAAGGCAAGGGGAGATTCTTAGTGTATGTTTGGCTGTGAAAGCACTGGCAAGGGAAGGTCAGAAACAGCAAGAGCTCTAAGCCCTTAGAGCTCTGGTGTGGGAGAAATGGCTGTATGTTTTAACTTTGTGAGCTGGTGTGTGCCGAGAGTGAGAGTGAGCTTGCGAATGTGTCTTGGCAGTGGTAGGAGGCAAGGCAAGGGGAGATTCTTAGTGTATGTTTTTCTGTGAAAGCACTGGCAAGGGAAGGTCAGAAACAGCAAGAGCTCTAAGCCCTTAGAGCTCTGGTGTGGGAGAAATGGCTGTATGTTTTAACTTTGTGAGCTGGTCTGTGCCGAGAGTGAGAGTGAGCTTGCGAATGTGTCTTGGCAGTGGCAGGAGGCAAGGCAAGGGGAGATTCTTAGTGTATGTTTGGCTGTGAAAGCACTGGCAAGGGAAGGTCAGAAACAGCAAGAGCTCTAAGCCCTTAGAGCTCTGGTGTGGGAGAAATGGCTGTATGTTTTAACACTGGGAGCTGGTCTGTGCCGAGATTGAGAGTGAGTTTGCGAATGTGTCTTGGCAGTGGTAGGAGGCAAGGCAAGGGGAGATTCTTAGTGTATGTTTGGCTGTGAAAGCACTGGCAAGGGAAGGTCAGAAACAGCAAGAGCTCTAAGCGCTTAGAGCTCTGGTGTGGGAGAAGTGGCTGTATGTTTTAACTTTGTGAGCTGGTGTGTGCCGAGAGTGAGAGTGAGCTTGAGAATGTGTCTTGGGAGTGGTGGGAGGCAAGGCAAGGGGAGATGCCAGGGGGGTGTCTGGCTGTGAGTGCGGTGGGAAGGGCAGTTGAATACAGCACCAGCTCTTAGGCCTTCGAGCTATGGTGTGGGAGAAATGGCTGCATGTTTGCACTTTGTGAGCTGGTCTGTGCGAAGAGTGAGAGTGAGCTTGCGAATGTGTATTGAGAGTGCTGGGAGGCAAGGCAAAAGTACATCCGCAGTGTCTGTCTGGGTGTGAAAGTGCTGGCAAGGGAAGGTGAGGACCAGCAAGAGCATTAAGCCCTTAGAAATATTAAGAGGGAAACATGGCTGTATGTTTTAACTTTGTGAGCTGGTGTGTGCCGAGAGTGAGAGTGAGCTTGCGAATGTGTCTTGGCAGTGGTAGGAGGCAAGGCAAGGGGAGATTCTTAGTGTATGTTTGGCTGTGAAAGCACTGGCAAGGGAAGGTCAGAAACAGCAAGAGCTCTAAGCCCTTAGAGCTCTGGTGTGGGAGAAATGGCTGTATGTTTTAACACTGGGAGCTGGTCTGTGCCGAGAGTGAGAGTGAGTTTGCGAATGTGTCTTGGCAGTGGTAGGAGGCAAGGCAAGGGGAGATTCTTAGTGTATGTTTGGCTGTGAAAGCACTGGCAAGGGAAGGTCAGAATCAGCAAGAGCTCTTAGCGCTTAGAGCTCTGGTGTGGGAGAAATGGCTGTATGTTTTAACTTTGTGAGCTGGTGTGTGCCGAGAGTGAGAGTGAGCTTGAGAATGTGTCTTGGGAGTGGTGGGAGGCAAGGCAAGGGGAGATGCCAGGGGGGTGTCTGGCTGTGAGTGCGGTGGGAAGGGCAGTTGAATACAGCACCAGCTCTTAGGCCTTAGAGCTCTGGTGTGGGAGAAATGGCTGTATGTTTTAACTTTGTGAGCTGGTGTGTGCCGAGAGTGAGAGTGAGCTTGCGAATGTGTCTTGGCAGTGGCAGGAGGCAAGGCAAGGGGAGATTCTTAGTGTATGTTTGGCTGTGAAAGCACTGGCAAGGGAAGGTCAGAATCAGCAAGAGCTCTAAGCCCTTAGAGCTCTGGTGTGGGAGAAATGAGTGTATGTTTTAACTTTGTGAGCTGGTCTGTGCCGAGAGTGAGAGTGAGCTTGCGAATGTGTCTTGGCAGTGGTAGGAGGCAAGGCAAGGGGAGATTCTTAGTGTATGTTTGGCTGTGAAAGCACTGGCAAGGGAAGGTCAGAAACAGCAAGAGCTCTAAGCCCTTAGAGCTCTGGTGCGGGAGAAATGGCTGTATGTTTTAACACTGGGAGCTGGTCTGTGCCGAGAGTGAGAGTGAGTTTGCGAATGTGTCTTGGCAGTGGTAGGAGGCAAGGCAAGGGGAGATTCTTAGTGTATGTTTTTCTGTGAAAGCACTGGCAAGGGAAGGTCAGAAACAGCAAGAGCTCTAAGCCCTTAGAGCTCTGGTGTGGGAGAAATGGCTGTATGTTTTAACTTTGTGAGCTGGTGTGTGCCGAGAGTGAGAGTGAGCTTGAGAATGTGTCTTGGCAGTGGCAGGAGGCAAGGCAAGGGGAGATTCTTAGTGTATGTTTGGCTGTGAAAGCACTGGCAAGGGAAGGTCAGAAACAGCAAGAGCTCTAAGCCCTTAGAGCTCTGGTGTGGGAGAAATGGCTGTATGTTTTAACACTGGGAGCTGGTCTGTGCCGAGAGTGAGAGTGAGTTTGCGAATGTGTCTTGGCAGTGGTAGGAGGCAAGGCAAGGGGAGATTCTTAGTGTATGTTTGGCTGTGAAAGCACTGGCAGGGGAAGGTCAGAATCAGCAAGAGCTCTAAGCCCTTAGAGCTCTGGTGTGGGAGAAATGGCTGTATGTTTTAACACTGGGAGCTGGTCTGTGCCGAGAGTGAGAGTGAGCTTGAGAATGTGTCTTGGCAGTGGTAGGAGGCAAGGCAAGGGGAGATTCTTAGTGTATGTTTTTCTGTGAAAGCACTGGCAAGGGAAGGTCAGAAACAGCAAGAGCTCTAAGCCCTTAGATCTCTGGTGTGGGAGAAATGGCTGTATGTTTTAACACTGGGAGCTGGTCTGTGCCGAGATTGAGAGTGAGTTTGCGAATGTGTCTTGGCAGTGGTAGGAGGCAAGGCAAGGGGAGATTCTTAGTGTATGTTTGGCTGTGAAAGCACTGGCAAGGGAAGGTCAGAAACAGCAAGAGCTCTAAGCGCTTAGAGCTCTGGTGTGGGAGAAGTGGCTGTATGTTTTAACTTTGTGAGCTGGTGTGTGCCGAGAGTGAGAGTGAGCTTGAGAATGTGTCTTGGGAGTGGTGGGAGGCAAGGCAAGGGGAGATGCCAGGGGGGTGTCTGGCTGTGAGTGCGGTGGGAAGGGCAGTTGAATACAGCACCAGCTCTTAGGCCTTCGAGCTATGGTGTGGGAGAAATGGCTGCATGTTTGCACTTTGTGAGCTGGTCTGTGCGAAGAGTGAGAGTGAGCTTGCGAATGTGTATTGAGAGTGCTGGGAGGCAAGGCAAAAGTACATCCGCAGTGTCTGTCTGGGTGTGAAAGTGCTGGCAAGGGAAGGTGAGGACCAGCAAGAGCATTAAGCCCTTAGAAATATTAAGAGGGAAACATGGCTGTATGTTTTAACTTTGTGAGCTGGTGTGTGCCGAGAGTGAGAGTGAGCTTGAGAATGTGTCTTGGCAGTGGTAGGAGGCAAGGCAAGGGGAGATTCTTAGTGTATGTTTTTCTGTGAAAGCACTGGCAAGGGAAGGTCAGAAACAGCAAGAGCTCTAAGCCCTTAGAGCTCTGGTGTGGGAGAAATGGCTGTATGTTTTAACTTTGTGAGCTGGTGTGTGCCGAGAGTGAGAGTGAGCTTGAGAATGTGTCTTGGGAGTGGCAGGAGGCAAGGCAAGGGGAGATTCTTAGTGTATGTTTGGCTGTGAAAGCACTGGCAAGGGAAGGTCAGAAACAGCAAGAGCTCTTAGCGCTTAGAGCTCTGGTGTGGGAGAAATGGCTGTATGTTTTAACTTTGTGAGCTGGTGTGTGCCGAGAGAGTGTGCTTGAGAATGTGTCTTGGGAGTGGTGGGAGGCAAGGCAAGGGGAGATGCCAGGGGGGTGTCTGGCTGTGAGTGCGGTGGGAAGGGCAGTTGAATACAGCACCAGCTCTTAGGCCTTAGAGCTCTGGTGTGGGAGAAATGGCTGTATGTTTTAACTTTGTGAGCTGGTGTGTGCCGAGAGTGAGAGTGAGCTTGCGAATGTGTGTTGGCAGTGGTAGGAGGCAAGGCAAGGGGAGATTCTTAGTGTATGTTTGGCTGTGAAAGCACTGGCAAGGGAAGGTCAGAATCAGCAAGAGCTCTAAGCGCTTAGAGCTCTGGTGTGGGAGAAATGGCTGTATGTTTTAACTTTGTGAGCTGGTGTGTGCCGAGAGTGAGAGTGAGCTTGAGAATGTGTCTTGGGAGTGGTGGGAGGCAAGGCAAGGGGAGATGCCAGGGGGGTGTCTGGCTGTGAGTGCGGTGGGAAGGGCAGTTGAATACAGCACCAGCTCTTAGGCCTTAGAGCTCTGGTGTGGGAGAAATGGCTGTATGTTTTAACTTTGTGAGCTGGTCTGTGCCGAGAGTGAGAGTGAGCTTGCGAATGTGTCTTGGCAGTGGTAGGAGGCAAGGCAAGGGGAGATTCTTAGTGTATGTTTGGCTGTGAAAGCACTGGCAAGGGAAGGTCAGAAACAGCAAGAGCTCTAAGCCCTTAGAGCTCTGGTGTGGGAGAAATGAGTGTATGTTTTAACTTTGTGAGCTGGTCTGTGCCGAGAGTGAGAGTGAGCTTGCGAATGTGTCTTGGCAGTGGTAGGAGGCAAGGCAAGGGGAGATTCTTAGTGTATGTTTGGCTGTGAAAGCACTGGCAAGGGAAGGTCAGAAACAGCAAGAGCTCTAAGCCCTTAGAGCTCTGGTGTGGGAGAAATGGCTGTATGTTTTAACTTTGTGAGCTGGTGTGTGCCGAGAGTGAGAGTGAGCTTGCGAATGTGTCTTGGCAGTGGTAGGAGGCAAGGCAAGGGGAGATTCTTAGTGTATGTTTTTCTGTGAAAGCACTGGCAAGGGAAGGTCAGAAACAGCAAGAGCTCTAAGCCCTTAGAGCTCTGGTGTGGGAGAAATGGCTGTATGTTTTAACTTTGTGAGCTGGTCTGTGCCGAGAGTGAGAGTGAGCTTGCGAATGTGTCTTGGCAGTGGCAGGAGGCAAGGCAAGGGGAGATTCTTAGTGTATGTTTGGCTGTGAAAGCACTGGCAAGGGAAGGTCAGAAACAGCAAGAGCTCTAAGCCCTTAGAGCTCTGGTGTGGGAGAAATGGCTGTATGTTTTAACACTGGGAGCTGGTCTGTGCCGAGAGTGAGAGTGAGTTTGCGAATGTGTCTTGGCAGTGGTAGGAGGCAAGGCAAGGGGAGATTCTTAGTGTATGTTTGGCTGTGAAAGCACTGGCAAGGGAAGGTCAGAAACAGCAAGAGCTCTAAGCGCTTAGAGCTCTGGTGTGGGAGAAGTGGCTGTATGTTTTAACTTTGTGAGCTGGTGTGTGCCGAGAGTGAGAGTGAGCTTGAGAATGTGTCTTGGGAGTGGTGGGAGGCAAGGCAAGGGGAGATGCCAGGGGGGTGTCTGGCTGTGAGTGCGGTGTGAAGGGCAGTTGAATACAGCACCAGCTCTTAGGCCTTCGAGCTATGGTGTGGGAGAAATGGCTGCATGTTTGCACTTTGTGAGCTGGTCTGTGCGAAGAGTGAGAGTGAGCTTGCGAATGTGTATTGAGAGTGCTGGGAGGCAAGGCAAAAGTACATCCGCAGTGTCTGTCTGGGTGTGAAAGTGCTGGCAAGGGAAGGTGAGGACCAGCAAGAGCATTAAGCCCTTAGAAATATTAAGAGGGAAACATGGCTGTATGTTTTAAGTTTGTGAGCTGGTGTGTGCCGAGAGTGAGAGTGAGCTTGCGAATGTGTCTTGGCAGTGGTAGGAGGCAAGGCAAGGGGAGATTCTTAGTGTATGTTTGGCTGTGAAAGCACTGGCAAGGGAAGGTCAGAAACAGCAAGAGCTCTAAGCCCTTAGAGCTCTGGTGTGGGAGAAATGGCTGTATGTTTTAACACTGGGAGCTGGTCTGTGCCGAGAGTCAGAGTGAGCTTGCGAATGTGTCTTGGCAGTGGTAGGAGGCAAGGCAAGGGGAGATTCTTAGTGTATGTTTTTCTGTGAAAGCACTGGCAAGGGAAGGTCAGAAACAGCAAGAGCTCTAAGCCCTTAGAGCTCTGGTGTGGGAGAAATGGCTGTATGTTTTAACTTTGTGAGCTGGTGTGTGCCGAGAGTGAGAGTGAGCTTGAGAATGTGTCTTGGCAGTGGTAGGAGGCAAGGCAAGGGGAGATTCTTAGTGTATGTTTTTCTGTGAAAGCACTGGCAAGGGAAGGTCAGAAACAGCAAGAGCTCTAAGCCCTTAGAGCTCTGGTGTGGGAGAAATGGCTGTATGTTTTAACACTGGGAGCTGGTCTGTGCCGAGAGTGAGAGTGAGTTTGCGAATGTGTCTTGGCAGTGGTAGGAGGCAAGGCAAGGGGAGATTCTTAGTGTATGTTTGGCTGTGAAAGCACTGGCAAGGGAAGGTCAGAATCAGCAAGAGCTCTAAGCCCTTAGAGCTCTGGTGTGGGAGAAATGGCTGTATGTTTTAACACTGGGAGCTGGTGTGTGCCGAGATTGAGAGTGAGTTTGCGAATGTGTCTTGGCAGTGGTAGGAGGCAAGGCAAGGGGAGATTCTTAGTGTATGTTTGGCTGTGAAAGCACTGGCAAGGGAAGGTCAGAAACAGCAAGAGCTCTAAGCGCTTAGAGCTCTGGTGTGGGAGAAGTGGCTGTATGTTTTAACTTTGTGAGCTGGTGTGTGCCGAGAGTGAGAGTGAGCTTGAGAATGTGTCTTGGGAGTGGTGGGAGGCAAGGCAAGGGGAGATGCCAGGGGGGTGTCTGGCTGTGAGTGCGGTGGGAAGGGCAGTTGAATACAGCACCAGCTCTTAGGCCTTCGAGCTATGGTGTGGGAGAAATGGCTGCATGTTTGCACTTTGTGAGCTGGTCTGTGCGAAGAGTGAGAGTGAGCTTGCGAATGTGTATTGAGAGTGCTGGGAGGCAAGGCAAAAGTACATCCGCAGTGTCTGTCTGGGTGTGAAAGTGCTGGCAAGGGAAGGTGAGGACCAGCAAGAGCATTAAGCCCTTAGAAATATTAAGAGGGAAACATGGCTGTATGTTTTAACTTTGTGAGCTGGTGTGTGCCGAGAGTGAGAGTGAGCTTGCGAATGTGTCTTGGCAGTGGTAGGAGGCAAGGCAAGGGGAGATTCTTAGTGTATGTTTGGCTGTGAAAGCACTGGCAAGGGAAGGTCAGAAACAGCAAGAGCTCTAAGCCCTTAGAGCTCTGGTGTGGGAGAAATGGCTGTATGTTTTAACACTGGGAGCTGGTCTGTGCCGAGAGTGAGAGTGAGTTTGCGAATGTGTCTTGGCAGTGGTAGGAGGCAAGGCAAGGGGAGATTCTTAGTGTATGTTTGGCTGTGAAAGCACTGGCAAGGGAAGGTCAGAATCAGCAAGAGCTCTTAGCGCTTAGAGCTCTGGTGTGGGAGAAGTGGCTGTATGTTTTAACTTTGTGAGCTGGTGTGTGCCGAGAGTGAGAGTGAGCTTGAGAATGTGTCTTGGGAGTGGTGGGAGGCAAGGCAAGGGGAGATGCCAGGGGGGTGTCTGGCTGTGAGTGCGGTGGGAAGGGCAGTTGAATACAGCACCAGCTCTTAGGCCTTAGAGCTATGGTGTGGGAGAAATGGCTGTATGTTTTAACTTTGTGAGCTGGTGTGTGCCGAGAGTGAGAGTGAGCTTGCGAATGTGTGTTGGCAGTGGTAGGAGGCAAGGCAAGGGGAGATTCTTAGTGTATGTTTTTCTGTAAAAGCACTGGCAAGGGAAGGTCAGAATCAGCAAGAGCTCTAAGCCCTTAGAGCTCTGGTGTGGGAGAAATGGCTGTATGTTTTAACTTTGTGAGCTGGTGTGTGCCGAGAGTGAGAGTGAGCTTGAGAATGTGTCTTGGCAGTGGCAGGAGGCAAGGCAAGGGGAGATTCTTAGTGTATGTTTGGCTGTGAAAGCACTGGCAAGGGAAGGTCAGAAACAGCAAGAGCTCTTAGCGCTTAGAGCTCTGGTGTGGGAGAAATGGCTGTATGTTTTAACTTTGTGAGCTGGTGTGTGCCGAGAGTGAGAGTGAGCTTGCGAATGTGTGTTGGCAGTGGTAGGAGGCAAGGCAAGGGGAGATTCTTAGTGTATGTTTGGCTGTGAAAGCACTGGCAAGGGAAGGTCAGAAACAGCAAGAGCTCTAAGCCCTTAGAGCTCTGGTGTGGGAGAAATGAGTGTATGTTTTAACTTTGTGAGCTGGTCTGTGCCGAGAGTGAGAGTGAGCTAGCGAATGTGTCTTGGCAGTGGTAGGAGGCAAGGCAAAGGGAGATTCTTAGTGTATGTTTGGCTGTGAAAGCACTGGCAAGGGAAGGTCAGAAACAGCAAGAGCTCTAAGCCCTTAGAGCTCTGGTGTGGGAGAAATGGCTGTATGTTTTAACACTGGGAGCTGGTCTGTGCCGAGAGTGAGAGTGAGTTTGCGAATGTGTCTTGGCAGTGGTAGGAGGCAAGGCAAGGGGAGATTCTTAGTGTATGTTTTTCTGTGAAAGCACTGGCAAGGGAAGGTCAGAAACAGCAAGAGCTCTAAGCCCTTAGAGCTCTGGTGTGGGAGAAATGGCTGTATGTTTTAACTTTGTGAGCTGGTGTGTGCCGAGAGTGAGAGTGAGCTTGAGAATGTGTCTTGGCAGTGGCAGGAGGCAAGGCAAGGGGAGATTCTTAGTGTATGTTTGGCTGTGAAAGCACTGGCAAGGGAAGGTCAGAAACAGCAAGAGCTCTAAGCCCTTAGAGCTCTGGTGTGGGAGAAATGGCTGTATGTTTTAACACTGGGAGCTGGTCTGTGCCGAGAGTGAGAGTGAGTTTGCGAATGTGTGTTGGCAGTGGTAGGAGGCAAGGCAAGGGGAGATTCTTAGTGTATGTTTGGCTGTGAAAGCACTGGCAAGGGAAGGTCAGAGTCAGCAAGAGCTCTAAGCGCTTAGAGCTCTGGTGTGGGAGAAATGGCTGTATGTTTTAACTTTGTGAGCTGGTGTGTGCCGAGAGTGAGAGTGAGCTTGAGAATGTGTCTTGGGAGTGGTGGGAGGCAAGGCAAGGGGAGATGCCAGGGGGGTGTCTGGCTGTGAGTGCGGTGGGAAGGGCAGTTGAATACAGCACCAGCTCTTAGGCCTTAGAGCTCTGGTGTGGGAGAAATGGCTGTATGTTTTAACTTTGTGAGCTGGTGTGTGCCGAGAGTGAGAGTGAGCTTGCGAATGTGTGTTGGCAGTGGTAGGAGGCAAGGCAAGGGGAGATTCTTAGTGTATGTTTGGCTGTGAAAGCACTGGCAAGGGAAGGTCAGAATCAGCAAGAGCTCTAAGCGCTTAGAGCTCTGGTGTGGGAGAAATGGCTGTATGTTTTAACTTTGTGAGCTGGTGTGTGCCGAGAGTGAGAGTGAGCTTGAGAATGTGTCTTGGGAGTGGTGGGAGGCAAGGCAAGGGGAGATGCCAGGGGGGTGTCTGGCTGTGAGTGCGGTGGGAAGGGCAGTTGAATACAGCACCAGCTCTTAGGCCTTCGAGCTATGGTGTGGGAGAAATGGCTGCATGTTTGCACTTTGTGAGCTGGTCTGTGCGAAGAGTGAGAGTGAGCTTGCGAATGTGTATTGAGAGTGCTGGGAGGCAAGGCAAAAGTACATCCGCAGTGTCTGTCTGGGTGTGAAAGTGCTGGCAAGGGAAGGTGAGGACCAGCAAGAGCATTAAGCCCTTAGAAATATTAAGAGGGAAACATGGCTGTATGTTTTAAGTTTGTGAGCTGGTGTGTGCCGAGAGTGAGAGTGAGCTTGAGAATGTGTCTTGGCAGTGGTAGGAGGCAAGGCAAGGGGAGATTCTTAGTGTATGTTTGGCTGTGAAAGCACTGGCAAGGGAAGGTCAGAAACAGCAAGAGCTCTAAGCCCTTAGAGCTCTGGTGTGGGAGAAATGAGTGTATGTTTTAACTTTGTGAGCTGGTCTGTGCCGAGAGTGAGAGTGAGCTTGCGAATGTGTCTTGGCAGTGGTAGGAGGCAAGGCAAGGGGAGATTCTTAGTGTATGTTTGGCTGTGAAAGCACTGGCAAGGGAAGGTCAGAAACAGCAAGAGCTCTAAGCCCTTAGAGCTCTGGTGTGGGAGAAATGAGTGTATGTTTTAACTTTGTGAGCTGGTCTGTGCCGAGAGTGAGAGTGAGCTTGCGAATGTGTCTTGGCAGTGGTAGGAGGCAAGGCAAGGGGAGATTCTTAGTGTATGTTTGGCTGTGAAAGCACTGGCAAGGGAAGGTCAGAATCAGCAAGAGCTCTAAGCCCTTAGAGCTCTGGTGCGGGAGAAATGGCTGTATGTTTTAACACTGGGAGCTGGTCTGTGCCGAGAGTGAGAGTGAGCTTGAGAATGTGTCTTGGCAGTGGTAGGAGGCAAGGCAAGGGGAGATTCTTAGTGTATGTTTTTCTGTGAAAGCACTGGCAAGGGAAGGTCAGAAACAGCAAGAGCTCTAAGCCCTTAGATCTCTGGTGTGGGAGAAATGGCTGTATGTTTTAACACTGGGAGCTGGTCTGTGCCGAGATTGAGAGTGAGTTTGCGAATGTGTCTTGGCAGTGGTAGGAGGCAAGGCAAGGGGAGATTCTTAGTGTATGTTTGGCTGTGAAAGCACTGGCAAGGGAAGGTCAGAAACAGCAAGAGCTCTAAGCGCTTAGAGCTCTGGTGTGGGAGAAGTGGCTGTATGTTTTAACTTTGTGAGCTGGTGTGTGCCGAGAGTGAGAGTGAGCTTGAGAATGTGTCTTGGGAGTGGTGGGAGGCAAGGCAAGGGGAGATGCCAGGGGGGTGTCTGGCTGTGAGTGCGGTGGGAAGGGCAGTTGAATACAGCACCAGCTCTTAGGCCTTCGAGCTATGGTGTGGGAGAAATGGCTGCATGTTTGCACTTTGTGAGCTGGTCTGTGCGAAGAGTGAGAGTGAGCTTGCGAATGTGTATTGAGAGTGCTGGGAGGCAAGGCAAAAGTACATCCGCAGTGTCTGTCTGGGTGTGAAAGTGCTGGCAAGGGAAGGTGAGGACCAGCAAGAGCATTAAGCCCTTAGAAATATTAAGAGGGAAACATGGCTGTATGTTTTAACTTTGTGAGCTGGTGTGTGCCGAGAGTGAGAGTGAGCTTGAGAATGTGTCTTGGCAGTGGTAGGAGGCAAGGCAAGGGGAGATTCTTAGTGTATGTTTTTCTGTGAAAGCACTGGCAAGGGAAGGTCAGAAACAGCAAGAGCTCTAAGCCCTTAGAGCTCTGGTGTGGGAGAAATGGCTGTATGTTTTATCACTGGGAGCTGGTCTGTGCCGAGAGTGAGAGTGAGTTTGCGAATGTGTCTTGGCAGTGGTAGGAGGCAAGGCAAGGGGAGATTCTTAGTGTATGTTTGGCTGTGAAAGCACTGGCAAGGGAAGGTCAGAAACAGCAAGAGCTCTAAGCCCTTAGAGCTCTGGTGTGGGAGAAATGGCTGTATGTTTTAACTTTGTGAGCTGGTGTGTGCCGAGAGTGAGAGTGAGCTTGCGAATGTGTCTTGGCAGTGGTAGGAGGCAAGGCAAGGGGAGATTCTTAGTGTATGTTTTTCTGTGAAAGCACTGGCAAGGGAAGGTCAGAAACAGCAAGAGCTCTAAGCCCTTAGAGCTCTGGTGTGGGAGAAATGGCTGTATGTTTTAACTTTGTGAGCTGGTCTGTGCCGAGAGTGAGAGTGAGCTTGCGAATGTGTCTTGGCAGTGGCAGGAGGCAAGGCAAGGGGAGATTCTTAGTGTATGTTTGGCTGTGAAAGCACTGGCAAGGGAAGGTCAGAAACAGCAAGAGCTCTAAGCCCTTAGAGCTCTGGTGTGGGAGAAATGGCTGTATGTTTTAACACTGGGAGCTGGTCTGTGCCGAGATTGAGAGTGAGTTTGCGAATGTGTCTTGGCAGTGGTAGGAGGCAAGGCAAGGGGAGATTCTTAGTGTATGTTTGGCTGTGAAAGCACTGGCAAGGGAAGGTCAGAAACAGCAAGAGCTCTAAGCGCTTAGAGCTCTGGTGTGGGAGAAGTGGCTGTATGTTTTAACTTTGTGAGCTGGTGTGTGCCGAGAGTGAGAGTGAGCTTGAGAATGTGTCTTGGGAGTGGTGGGAGGCAAGGCAAGGGGAGATGCCAGGGGGGTGTCTGGCTGTGAGTGCGGTGGGAAGGGCAGTTGAATACAGCACCAGCTCTTAGGCCTTCGAGCTATGGTGTGGGAGAAATGGCTGCATGTTTGCACTTTGTGAGCTGGTCTGTGCGAAGAGTGAGAGTGAGCTTGCGAATGTGTATTGAGAGTGCTGGGAGGCAAGGCAAAAGTACATCCGCAGTGTCTGTCTGGGTGTGAAAGTGCTGGCAAGGGAAGGTGAGGACCAGCAAGAGCATTAAGCCCTTAGAAATATTAAGAGGGAAACATGGCTGTATGTTTTAACTTTGTGAGCTGGTGTGTGCCGAGAGTGAGAGTGAGCTTGCGAATGTGTCTTGGCAGTGGCAGGAGGCAAGGCAAGGGGAGATTCTTAGTGTATGTTTGGCTGTGAAAGCACTGGCAAGGGAAGGTCAGAAACAGCAAGAGCTCTAAGCCCTTAGAGCTCTGGTGTGGGAGAAATGGCTGTATGTTTTAACACTGGGAGCTGGTCTGTGCCGAGAGTGAGAGTGAGTTTGCGAATGTGTCTTGGCAGTGGTAGGAGGCAAGGCAAGGGGAGATTCTTAGTGTATGTTTGGCTGTGAAAGCACTGGCAAGGGAAGGTCAGAAACAGCAAGAGCTCTAAGCGCTTAGAGCTCTGGTGTGGGAGAAGTGGCTGTATGTTTTAACTTTGTGAGCTGGTGTGTGCCGAGAGTGAGAGTGAGCTTGAGAATGTGTCTTGGGAGTGGTGGGAGGCAAGGCAAGGGGAGATGCCAGGGGGGTGTCTGGCTGTGAGTGCGGTGTGAAGGGCAGTTGAATACAGCACCAGCTCTTAGGCCTTCGAGCTATGGTGTGGGAGAAATGGCTGCATGTTTGCACTTTGTGAGCTGGTCTGTGCGAAGAGTGAGAGTGAGCTTGCGAATGTGTATTGAGAGTGCTGGGAGGCAAGGCAAAAGTACATCCGCAGTGTCTGTCTGGGTGTGAAAGTGCTGGCAAGGGAAGGTGAGGACCAGCAAGAGCATTAAGCCCTTAGAAATATTAAGAGGGAAACATGGCTGTATGTTTTAAGTTTGTGAGCTGGTGTGTGCCGAGAGTGAGAGTGAGCTTGCGAATGTGTCTTGGCAGTGGTAGGAGGCAAGGCAAGGGGAGATTCTTAGTGTATGTTTGGCTGTGAAAGCACTGGCAAGGGAAGGTCAGAAACAGCAAGAGCTCTAAGCCCTTAGAGCTCTGGTGTGGGAGAAATGGCTGTATGTTTTAACTTTGTGAGCTGGTCTGTGCCGAGAGTCAGAGTGAGCTTGCGAATGTGTCTTGGCAGTGGTAGGAGGCAAGGCAAGGGGAGATTCTTAGTGTATGTTTTTCTGTGAAAGCACTGGCAAGGGAAGGTCAGAAACAGCAAGAGCTCTAAGCCCTTAGAGCTCTGGTGTGGGAGAAATGGCTGTATGTTTTAACTTTGTGAGCTGGTGTGTGCCGAGAGTGAGAGTGAGCTTGAGAATGTGTCTTGGCAGTGGTAGGAGGCAAGGCAAGGGGAGATTCTTAGTGTATGTTTTTCTGTGAAAGCACTGGCAAGGGAAGGTCAGAAACAGCAAGAGCTCTAAGCCCTTAGAGCTCTGGTGTGGGAGAAATGGCTGTATGTTTTAACACTGGGAGCTGGTCTGTGCCGAGAGTGAGAGTGAGTTTGCGAATGTGTCTTGGCAGTGGTAGGAGGCAAGGCAAGGGGAGATTCTTAGTGTATGTTTGGCTGTGAAAGCACTGGCAAGGGAAGGTCAGAATCAGCAAGAGCTCTAAGCCCTTAGAGCTCTGGTGTGGGAGAAATGGCTGTATGTTTTAACACTGGGAGCTGGTCTGTGCCGAGATTGAGAGTGAGTTTGCGAATGTGTCTTGGCAGTGGTAGGAGGCAAGGCAAGGGGAGATTCTTAGTGTATGTTTGGCTGTGAAAGCACTGGCAAGGGAAGGTCAGAAACAGCAAGAGCTCTAAGCGCTTAGAGCTCTGGTGTGGGAGAAGTGGCTGTATGTTTTAACTTTGTGAGCTGGTGTGTGCCGAGAGTGAGAGTGAGCTTGAGAATGTGTCTTGGGAGTGGTGGGAGGCAAGGCAAGGGGAGATGCCAGGGGGGTGTCTGGCTGTGAGTGCGGTGGGAAGGGCAGTTGAATACAGCACCAGCTCTTAGGCCTTCGAGCTATGGTGTGGGAGAAATGGCTGCATGTTTGCACTTTGTGAGCTGGTCTGTGCGAAGAGTGAGAGTGAGCTTGCGAATGTGTATTGAGAGTGCTGGGAGGCAAGGCAAAAGTACATCCGCAGTGTCTGTCTGGGTGTGAAAGTGCTGGCAAGGGAAGGTGAGGACCAGCAAGAGCATTAAGCCCTTAGAAATATTAAGAGGGAAACATGGCTGTATGTTTTAACTTTGTGAGCTGGTGTGTGCCGAGAGTGAGAGTGAGCTTGCGAATGTGTCTTGGCAGTGGTAGGAGGCAAGGCAAGGGGAGATTCTTAGTGTATGTTTGGCTGTGAAAGCACTGGCAAGGGAAGGTCAGAAACAGCAAGAGCTCTAAGCCCTTAGAGCTCTGGTGTGGGAGAAATGGCTGTATGTTTTAACACTGGGAGCTGGTCTGTGCCGAGAGTGAGAGTGAGTTTGCGAATGTGTCTTGGCAGTGGTAGGAGGCAAGGCAAGGGGAGATTCTTAGTGTATGTTTGGCTGTGAAAGCACTGGCAAGGGAAGGTCAGAATCAGCAAGAGCTCTTAGCGCTTAGAGCTCTGGTGTGGGAGAAGTGGCTGTATGTTTTAACTTTGTGAGCTGGTGTGTGCCGAGAGTGAGAGTGAGCTTGAGAATGTGTCTTGGGAGTGGTGGGAGGCAAGGCAAGGGGAGATGCCAGGGGGGTGTCTGGCTGTGAGTGCGGTGGGAAGGGCAGTTGAATACAGCACCAGCTCTTAGGCCTTAGAGCTATGGTGTGGGAGAAATGGCTGTATGTTTTAACTTTGTGAGCTGGTGTGTGCCGAGAGTGAGAGTGAGCTTGCGAATGTGTGTTGGCAGTGGTAGGAGGCAAGGCAAGGGGAGATTCTTAGTGTATGTTTTTCTGTAAAAGCACTGGCAAGGGAAGGTCAGAATCAGCAAGAGCTCTAAGCCCTTAGAGCTCTGGTGTGGGAGAAATGGCTGTATGTTTTAACTTTGTGAGCTGGTGTGTGCCGAGAGTGAGAGTGAGCTTGAGAATGTGTCTTGGCAGTGGCAGGAGGCAAGGCAAGGGGAGATTCTTAGTGTATGTTTGGCTGTGAAAGCACTGGCAAGGGAAGGTCAGAAACAGCAAGAGCTCTTAGCGCTTAGAGCTCTGGTGTGGGAGAAATGGCTGTATGTTTTAACTTTGTGAGCTGGTGTGTGCCGAGAGTGAGAGTGAGCTTGCGAATGTGTGTTGGCAGTGGTAGGAGGCAAGGCAAGGGGAGATTCTTAGTGTATGTTTGGCTGTGAAAGCACTGGCAAGGGAAGGTCAGAAACAGCAAGAGCTCTAAGCCCTTAGAGCTCTGGTGTGGGAGAAATGAGTGTATGTTTTAACTTTGTGAGCTGGTCTGTGCCGAGAGTGAGAGTGAGCTAGCGAATGTGTCTTGGCAGTGGTAGGAGGCAAGGCAAAGGGAGATTCTTAGTGTATGTTTGGCTGTGAAAGCACTGGCAAGGGAAGGTCAGAAACAGCAAGAGCTCTAAGCCCTTAGAGCTCTGGTGTGGGAGAAATGGCTGTATGTTTTAACACTGGGAGCTGGTCTGTGCCGAGAGTGAGAGTGAGTTTGCGAATGTGTCTTGGCAGTGGTAGGAGGCAAGGCAAGGGGAGATTCTTAGTGTATGTTTTTCTGTGAAAGCACTGGCAAGGGAAGGTCAGAAACAGCAAGAGCTCTAAGCCCTTAGAGCTCTGGTGTGGGAGAAATGGCTGTATGTTTTAACTTTGTGAGCTGGTGTGTGCCGAGAGTGAGAGTGAGCTTGAGAATGTGTCTTGGCAGTGGCAGGAGGCAAGGCAAGGGGAGATTCTTAGTGTATGTTTGGCTGTGAAAGCACTGGCAAGGGAAGGTCAGAAACAGCAAGAGCTCTAAGCCCTTAGAGCTCTGGTGTGGGAGAAATGGCTGTATGTTTTAACACTGGGAGCTGGTCTGTGCCGAGAGTGAGAGTGAGTTTGCGAATGTGTGTTGGCAGTGGTAGGAGGCAAGGCAAGGGGAGATTCTTAGTGTATGTTTGGCTGTGAAAGCACTGGCAAGGGAAGGTCAGAGTCAGCAAGAGCTCTAAGCGCTTAGAGCTCTGGTGTGGGAGAAATGGCTGTATGTTTTAACTTTGTGAGCTGGTGTGTGCCGAGAGTGAGAGTGAGCTTGAGAATGTGTCTTGGGAGTGGTGGGAGGCAAGGCAAGGGGAGATGCCAGGGGGGTGTCTGGCTGTGAGTGCGGTGGGAAGGGCAGTTGAATACAGCACCAGCTCTTAGGCCTTAGAGCTCTGGTGTGGGAGAAATGGCTGTATGTTTTAACTTTGTGAGCTGGTGTGTGCCGAGAGTGAGAGTGAGCTTGCGAATGTGTGTTGGCAGTGGTAGGAGGCAAGGCAAGGGGAGATTCTTAGTGTATGTTTGGCTGTGAAAGCACTGGCAAGGGAAGGTCAGAATCAGCAAGAGCTCTAAGCGCTTAGAGCTCTGGTGTGGGAGAAATGGCTGTATGTTTTAACTTTGTGAGCTGGTGTGTGCCGAGAGTGAGAGTGAGCTTGAGAATGTGTCTTGGGAGTGGTGGGAGGCAAGGCAAGGGGAGATGCCAGGGGGGTGTCTGGCTGTGAGTGCGGTGGGAAGGGCAGTTGAATACAGCACCAGCTCTTAGGCCTTCGAGCTATGGTGTGGGAGAAATGGCTGCATGTTTGCACTTTGTGAGCTGGTCTGTGCGAAGAGTGAGAGTGAGCTTGCGAATGTGTATTGAGAGTGCTGGGAGGCAAGGCAAAAGTACATCCGCAGTGTCTGTCTGGGTGTGAAAGTGCTGGCAAGGGAAGGTGAGGACCAGCAAGAGCATTAAGCCCTTAGAAATATTAAGAGGGAAACATGGCTGTATGTTTTAAGTTTGTGAGCTGGTGTGTGCCGAGAGTGAGAGTGAGCTTGAGAATGTGTCTTGGCAGTGGTAGGAGGCAAGGCAAGGGGAGATTCTTAGTGTATGTTTGGCTGTGAAAGCACTGGCAAGGGAAGGTCAGAAACAGCAAGAGCTCTAAGCCCTTAGAGCTCTGGTGTGGGAGAAATGAGTGTATGTTTTAACTTTGTGAGCTGGTCTGTGCCGAGAGTGAGAGTGAGCTTGCGAATGTGTCTTGGCAGTGGTAGGAGGCAAGGCAAGGGGAGATTCTTAGTGTATGTTTGGCTGTGAAAGCACTGGCAAGGGAAGGTCAGAAACAGCAAGAGCTCTAAGCCCTTAGAGCTCTGGTGTGGGAGAAATGAGTGTATGTTTTAACTTTGTGAGCTGGTCTGTGCCGAGAGTGAGAGTGAGCTTGCGAATGTGTCTTGGCAGTGGTAGGAGGCAAGGCAAGGGGAGATTCTTAGTGTATGTTTGGCTGTGAAAGCACTGGCAAGGGAAGGTCAGAATCAGCAAGAGCTCTAAGCCCTTAGAGCTCTGGTGCGGGAGAAATGGCTGTATGTTTTAACACTGGGAGCTGGTCTGTGCCGAGAGTGAGAGTGAGCTTGAGAATGTGTCTTGGCAGTGGTAGGAGGCAAGGCAAGGGGAGATTCTTAGTGTATGTTTTTCTGTGAAAGCACTGGCAAGGGAAGGTCAGAAACAGCAAGAGCTCTAAGCCCTTAGATCTCTGGTGTGGGAGAAATGGCTGTATGTTTTAACACTGGGAGCTGGTCTGTGCCGAGATTGAGAGTGAGTTTGCGAATGTGTCTTGGCAGTGGTAGGAGGCAAGGCAAGGGGAGATTCTTAGTGTATGTTTGGCTGTGAAAGCACTGGCAAGGGAAGGTCAGAAACAGCAAGAGCTCTAAGCGCTTAGAGCTCTGGTGTGGGAGAAGTGGCTGTATGTTTTAACTTTGTGAGCTGGTGTGTGCCGAGAGTGAGAGTGAGCTTGAGAATGTGTCTTGGGAGTGGTGGGAGGCAAGGCAAGGGGAGATGCCAGGGGGGTGTCTGGCTGTGAGTGCGGTGGGAAGGGCAGTTGAATACAGCACCAGCTCTTAGGCCTTCGAGCTATGGTGTGGGAGAAATGGCTGCATGTTTGCACTTTGTGAGCTGGTCTGTGCGAAGAGTGAGAGTGAGCTTGCGAATGTGTATTGAGAGTGCTGGGAGGCAAGGCAAAAGTACATCCGCAGTGTCTGTCTGGGTGTGAAAGTGCTGGCAAGGGAAGGTGAGGACCAGCAAGAGCATTAAGCCCTTAGAAATATTAAGAGGGAAACATGGCTGTATGTTTTAACTTTGTGAGCTGGTGTGTGCCGAGAGTGAGAGTGAGCTTGAGAATGTGTCTTGGCAGTGGTAGGAGGCAAGGCAAGGGGAGATTCTTAGTGTATGTTTTTCTGTGAAAGCACTGGCAAGGGAAGGTCAGAAACAGCAAGAGCTCTAAGCCCTTAGAGCTCTGGTGTGGGAGAAATGGCTGTATGTTTTATCACTGGGAGCTGGTCTGTGCCGAGAGTGAGAGTGAGTTTGCGAATGTGTCTTGGCAGTGGTAGGAGGCAAGGCAAGGGGAGATTCTTAGTGTATGTTTGGCTGTGAAAGCACTGGCAAGGGAAGGTCAGAAACAGCAAGAGCTCTAAGCCCTTAGAGCTCTGGTGTGGGAGAAATGGCTGTATGTTTTAACTTTGTGAGCTGGTGTGTGCCGAGAGTGAGAGTGAGCTTGCGAATGTGTCTTGGCAGTGGTAGGAGGCAAGGCAAGGGGAGATTCTTAGTGTATGTTTTTCTGTGAAAGCACTGGCAAGGGAAGGTCAGAAACAGCAAGAGCTCTAAGCCCTTAGAGCTCTGGTGTGGGAGAAATGGCTGTATGTTTTAACTTTGTGAGCTGGTCTGTGCCGAGAGTGAGAGTGAGCTTGCGAATGTGTCTTGGCAGTGGCAGGAGGCAAGGCAAGGGGAGATTCTTAGTGTATGTTTGGCTGTGAAAGCACTGGCAAGGGAAGGTCAGAAACAGCAAGAGCTCTAAGCCCTTAGAGCTCTGGTGTGGGAGAAATGGCTGTATGTTTTAACACTGGGAGCTGGTCTGTGCCGAGATTGAGAGTGAGTTTGCGAATGTGTCTTGGCAGTGGTAGGAGGCAAGGCAAGGGGAGATTCTTAGTGTATGTTTGGCTGTGAAAGCACTGGCAAGGGAAGGTCAGAAACAGCAAGAGCTCTAAGCGCTTAGAGCTCTGGTGTGGGAGAAGTGGCTGTATGTTTTAACTTTGTGAGCTGGTGTGTGCCGAGAGTGAGAGTGAGCTTGAGAATGTGTCTTGGGAGTGGTGGGAGGCAAGGCAAGGGGAGATGCCAGGGGGGTGTCTGGCTGTGAGTGCGGTGGGAAGGGCAGTTGAATACAGCACCAGCTCTTAGGCCTTCGAGCTATGGTGTGGGAGAAATGGCTGCATGTTTGCACTTTGTGAGCTGGTCTGTGCGAAGAGTGAGAGTGAGCTTGCGAATGTGTATTGAGAGTGCTGGGAGGCAAGGCAAAAGTACATCCGCAGTGTCTGTCTGGGTGTGAAAGTGCTGGCAAGGGAAGGTGAGGACCAGCAAGAGCATTAAGCCCTTAGAAATATTAAGAGGGAAACATGGCTGTATGTTTTAACTTTGTGAGCTGGTGTGTGCCGAGAGTGAGAGTGAGCTTGCGAATGTGTCTTGGCAGTGGTAGGAGGCAAGGCAAGGGGAGATTCTTAGTGTATGTTTGGCTGTGAAAGCACTGGCAAGGGAAGGTCAGAAACAGCAAGAGCTCTAAGCCCTTAGAGCTCTGGTGTGGGAGAAATGGCTGTATGTTTTAACACTGGGAGCTGGTCTGTGCCGAGAGTGAGAGTGAGTTTGCGAATGTGTCTTGGCAGTGGTAGGAGGCAAGGCAAGGGGAGATTCTTAGTGTATGTTTGGCTGTGAAAGCACTGGCAAGGGAAGGTCAGAATCAGCAAGAGCTCTTAGCGCTTAGAGCTCTGGTGTGGGAGAAATGGCTGTATGTTTTAACTTTGTGAGCTGGTGTGTGCCGAGAGTGAGAGTGAGCTTGAGAATGTGTCTTGGGAGTGGTGGGAGGCAAGGCAAGGGGAGATGCCAGGGGGGTGTCTGGCTGTGAGTGCGGTGGGAAGGGCAGTTGAATACAGCACCAGCTCTTAGGCCTTAGAGCTCTGGTGTGGGAGAAATGGCTGTATGTTTTAACTTTGTGAGCTGGTGTGTGCCGAGAGTGAGAGTGAGCTTGCGAATGTGTCTTGGCAGTGGCAGGAGGCAAGGCAAGGGGAGATTCTTAGTGTATGTTTGGCTGTGAAAGCACTGGCAAGGGAAGGTCAGAATCAGCAAGAGCTCTAAGCCCTTAGAGCTCTGGTGTGGGAGAAATGAGTGTATGTTTTAACTTTGTGAGCTGGTCTGTGCCGAGAGTGAGAGTGAGCTTGCGAATGTGTCTTGGCAGTGGTAGGAGGCAAGGCAAGGGGAGATTCTTAGTGTATGTTTGGCTGTGAAAGCACTGGCAAGGGAAGGTCAGAAACAGCAAGAGCTCTAAGCCCTTAGAGCTCTGGTGCGGGAGAAATGGCTGTATGTTTTAACACTGGGAGCTGGTCTGTGCCGAGAGTGAGAGTGAGTTTGCGAATGTGTCTTGGCAGTGGTAGGAGGCAAGGCAAGGGGAGATTCTTAGTGTATGTTTTTCTGTGAAAGCACTGGCAAGGGAAGGTCAGAAACAGCAAGAGCTCTAAGCCCTTAGAGCTCTGGTGTGGGAGAAATGGCTGTATGTTTTAACTTTGTGAGCTGGTGTGTGCCGAGAGTGAGAGTGAGCTTGAGAATGTGTCTTGGCAGTGGCAGGAGGCAAGGCAAGGGGAGATTCTTAGTGTATGTTTGGCTGTGAAAGCACTGGCAAGGGAAGGTCAGAAACAGCAAGAGCTCTAAGCCCTTAGAGCTCTGGTGTGGGAGAAATGGCTGTATGTTTTAACACTGGGAGCTGGTCTGTGCCGAGAGTGAGAGTGAGTTTGCGAATGTGTCTTGGCAGTGGTAGGAGGCAAGGCAAGGGGAGATTCTTAGTGTATGTTTGGCTGTGAAAGCACTGGCAGGGGAAGGTCAGAATCAGCAAGAGCTCTAAGCCCTTAGAGCTCTGGTGTGGGAGAAATGGCTGTATGTTTTAACACTGGGAGCTGGTCTGTGCCGAGAGTGAGAGTGAGCTTGAGAATGTGTCTTGGCAGTGGTAGGAGGCAAGGCAAGGGGAGATTCTTAGTGTATGTTTTTCTGTGAAAGCACTGGCAAGGGAAGGTCAGAAACAGCAAGAGCTCTAAGCCCTTAGATCTCTGGTGTGGGAGAAATGGCTGTATGTTTTAACACTGGGAGCTGGTCTGTGCCGAGATTGAGAGTGAGTTTGCGAATGTGTCTTGGCAGTGGTAGGAGGCAAGGCAAGGGGAGATTCTTAGTGTATGTTTGGCTGTGAAAGCACTGGCAAGGGAAGGTCAGAAACAGCAAGAGCTCTAAGCGCTTAGAGCTCTGGTGTGGGAGAAGTGGCTGTATGTTTTAACTTTGTGAGCTGGTGTGTGCCGAGAGTGAGAGTGAGCTTGAGAATGTGTCTTGGGAGTGGTGGGAGGCAAGGCAAGGGGAGATGCCAGGGGGGTGTCTGGCTGTGAGTGCGGTGGGAAGGGCAGTTGAATACAGCACCAGCTCTTAGGCCTTCGAGCTATGGTGTGGGAGAAATGGCTGCATGTTTGCACTTTGTGAGCTGGTCTGTGCGAAGAGTGAGAGTGAGCTTGCGAATGTGTATTGAGAGTGCTGGGAGGCAAGGCAAAAGTACATCCGCAGTGTCTGTCTGGGTGTGAAAGTGCTGGCAAGGGAAGGTGAGGACCAGCAAGAGCATTAAGCCCTTAGAAATATTAAGAGGGAAACATGGCTGTATGTTTTAACTTTGTGAGCTGGTGTGTGCCGAGAGTGAGAGTGAGCTTGAGAATGTGTCTTGGCAGTGGTAGGAGGCAAGGCAAGGGGAGATTCTTAGTGTATGTTTTTCTGTGAAAGCACTGGCAAGGGAAGGTCAGAAACAGCAAGAGCTCTAAGCCCTTAGAGCTCTGGTGTGGGAGAAATGGCTGTATGTTTTAACTTTGTGAGCTGGTGTGTGCCGAGAGTGAGAGTGAGCTTGAGAATGTGTCTTGGGAGTGGCAGGAGGCAAGGCAAGGGGAGATTCTTAGTGTATGTTTGGCTGTGAAAGCACTGGCAAGGGAAGGTCAGAAACAGCAAGAGCTCTTAGCGCTTAGAGCTCTGGTGTGGGAGAAATGGCTGTATGTTTTAACTTTGTGAGCTGGTGTGTGCCGAGAGAGTGTGCTTGAGAATGTGTCTTGGGAGTGGTGGGAGGCAAGGCAAGGGGAGATGCCAGGGGGGTGTCTGGCTGTGAGTGCGGTGGGAAGGGCAGTTGAATACAGCACCAGCTCTTAGGCCTTAGAGCTCTGGTGTGGGAGAAATGGCTGTATGTTTTAACTTTGTGAGCTGGTGTGTGCCGAGAGTGAGAGTGAGCTTGCGAATGTGTGTTGGCAGTGGTAGGAGGCAAGGCAAGGGGAGATTCTTAGTGTATGTTTGGCTGTGAAAGCACTGGCAAGGGAAGGTCAGAATCAGCAAGAGCTCTAAGCGCTTAGAGCTCTGGTGTGGGAGAAATGGCTGTATGTTTTAACTTTGTGAGCTGGTGTGTGCCGAGAGTGAGAGTGAGCTTGAGAATGTGTCTTGGGAGTGGTGGGAGGCAAGGCAAGGGGAGATGCCAGGGGGGTGTCTGGCTGTGAGTGCGGTGGGAAGGGCAGTTGAATACAGCACCAGCTCTTAGGCCTTAGAGCTCTGGTGTGGGAGAAATGGCTGTATGTTTTAACTTTGTGAGCTGGTCTGTGCCGAGAGTGAGAGTGAGCTTGCGAATGTGTCTTGGCAGTGGTAGGAGGCAAGGCAAGGGGAGATTCTTAGTGTATGTTTGGCTGTGAAAGCACTGGCAAGGGAAGGTCAGAAACAGCAAGAGCTCTAAGCCCTTAGAGCTCTGGTGTGGGAGAAATGAGTGTATGTTTTAACTTTGTGAGCTGGTCTGTGCCGAGAGTGAGAGTGAGCTTGCGAATGTGTCTTGGCAGTGGTAGGAGGCAAGGCAAGGGGAGATTCTTAGTGTATGTTTGGCTGTGAAAGCACTGGCAAGGGAAGGTCAGAAACAGCAAGAGCTCTAAGCCCTTAGAGCTCTGGTGTGGGAGAAATGGCTGTATGTTTTAACTTTGTGAGCTGGTGTGTGCCGAGAGTGAGAGTGAGCTTGCGAATGTGTCTTGGCAGTGGTAGGAGGCAAGGCAAGGGGAGATTCTTAGTGTATGTTTTTCTGTGAAAGCACTGGCAAGGGAAGGTCAGAAACAGCAAGAGCTCTAAGCCCTTAGAGCTCTGGTGTGGGAGAAATGGCTGTATGTTTTAACTTTGTGAGCTGGTCTGTGCCGAGAGTGAGAGTGAGCTTGCGAATGTGTCTTGGCAGTGGCAGGAGGCAAGGCAAGGGGAGATTCTTAGTGTATGTTTGGCTGTGAAAGCACTGGCAAGGGAAGGTCAGAAACAGCAAGAGCTCTAAGCCCTTAGAGCTCTGGTGTGGGAGAAATGGCTGTATGTTTTAACACTGGGAGCTGGTCTGTGCCGAGAGTGAGAGTGAGTTTGCGAATGTGTCTTGGCAGTGGTAGGAGGCAAGGCAAGGGGAGATTCTTAGTGTATGTTTGGCTGTGAAAGCACTGGCAAGGGAAGGTCAGAAACAGCAAGAGCTCTAAGCGCTTAGAGCTCTGGTGTGGGAGAAGTGGCTGTATGTTTTAACTTTGTGAGCTGGTGTGTGCCGAGAGTGAGAGTGAGCTTGAGAATGTGTCTTGGGAGTGGTGGGAGGCAAGGCAAGGGGAGATGCCAGGGGGGTGTCTGGCTGTGAGTGCGGTGTGAAGGGCAGTTGAATACAGCACCAGCTCTTAGGCCTTCGAGCTATGGTGTGGGAGAAATGGCTGCATGTTTGCACTTTGTGAGCTGGTCTGTGCGAAGAGTGAGAGTGAGCTTGCGAATGTGTATTGAGAGTGCTGGGAGGCAAGGCAAAAGTACATCCGCAGTGTCTGTCTGGGTGTGAAAGTGCTGGCAAGGGAAGGTGAGGACCAGCAAGAGCATTAAGCCCTTAGAAATATTAAGAGGGAAACATGGCTGTATGTTTTAAGTTTGTGAGCTGGTGTGTGCCGAGAGTGAGAGTGAGCTTGCGAATGTGTCTTGGCAGTGGTAGGAGGCAAGGCAAGGGGAGATTCTTAGTGTATGTTTGGCTGTGAAAGCACTGGCAAGGGAAGGTCAGAAACAGCAAGAGCTCTAAGCCCTTAGAGCTCTGGTGTGGGAGAAATGGCTGTATGTTTTAACACTGGGAGCTGGTCTGTGCCGAGAGTCAGAGTGAGCTTGCGAATGTGTCTTGGCAGTGGTAGGAGGCAAGGCAAGGGGAGATTCTTAGTGTATGTTTTTCTGTGAAAGCACTGGCAAGGGAAGGTCAGAAACAGCAAGAGCTCTAAGCCCTTAGAGCTCTGGTGTGGGAGAAATGGCTGTATGTTTTAACTTTGTGAGCTGGTGTGTGCCGAGAGTGAGAGTGAGCTTGAGAATGTGTCTTGGCAGTGGTAGGAGGCAAGGCAAGGGGAGATTCTTAGTGTATGTTTTTCTGTGAAAGCACTGGCAAGGGAAGGTCAGAAACAGCAAGAGCTCTAAGCCCTTAGAGCTCTGGTGTGGGAGAAATGGCTGTATGTTTTAACACTGGGAGCTGGTCTGTGCCGAGAGTGAGAGTGAGTTTGCGAATGTGTCTTGGCAGTGGTAGGAGGCAAGGCAAGGGGAGATTCTTAGTGTATGTTTGGCTGTGAAAGCACTGGCAAGGGAAGGTCAGAATCAGCAAGAGCTCTAAGCCCTTAGAGCTCTGGTGTGGGAGAAATGGCTGTATGTTTTAACACTGGGAGCTGGTCTGTGCCGAGATTGAGAGTGAGTTTGCGAATGTGTCTTGGCAGTGGTAGGAGGCAAGGCAAGGGGAGATTCTTAGTGTATGTTTGGCTGTGAAAGCACTGGCAAGGGAAGGTCAGAAACAGCAAGAGCTCTAAGCGCTTAGAGCTCTGGTGTGGGAGAAGTGGCTGTATGTTTTAACTTTGTGAGCTGGTGTGTGCCGAGAGTGAGAGTGAGCTTGAGAATGTGTCTTGGGAGTGGTGGGAGGCAAGGCAAGGGGAGATGCCAGGGGGGTGTCTGGCTGTGAGTGCGGTGGGAAGGGCAGTTGAATACAGCACCAGCTCTTAGGCCTTCGAGCTATGGTGTGGGAGAAATGGCTGCATGTTTGCACTTTGTGAGCTGGTCTGTGCGAAGAGTGAGAGTGAGCTTGCGAATGTGTATTGAGAGTGCTGGGAGGCAAGGCAAAAGTACATCCGCAGTGTCTGTCTGGGTGTGAAAGTGCTGGCAAGGGAAGGTGAGGACCAGCAAGAGCATTAAGCCCTTAGAAATATTAAGAGGGAAACATGGCTGTATGTTTTAACTTTGTGAGCTGGTGTGTGCCGAGAGTGAGAGTGAGCTTGCGAATGTGTCTTGGCAGTGGTAGGAGGCAAGGCAAGGGGAGATTCTTAGTGTATGTTTGGCTGTGAAAGCACTGGCAAGGGAAGGTCAGAAACAGCAAGAGCTCTAAGCCCTTAGAGCTCTGGTGTGGGAGAAATGGCTGTATGTTTTAACACTGGGAGCTGGTCTGTGCCGAGAGTGAGAGTGAGTTTGCGAATGTGTCTTGGCAGTGGTAGGAGGCAAGGCAAGGGGAGATTCTTAGTGTATGTTTGGCTGTGAAAGCACTGGCAAGGGAAGGTCAGAATCAGCAAGAGCTCTTAGCGCTTAGAGCTCTGGTGTGGGAGAAGTGGCTGTATGTTTTAACTTTGTGAGCTGGTGTGTGCCGAGAGTGAGAGTGAGCTTGAGAATGTGTCTTGGGAGTGGTGGGAGGCAAGGCAAGGGGAGATGCCAGGGGGGTGTCTGGCTGTGAGTGCGGTGGGAAGGGCAGTTGAATACAGCACCAGCTCTTAGGCCTTAGAGCTATGGTGTGGGAGAAATGGCTGTATGTTTTAACTTTGTGAGCTGGTGTGTGCCGAGAGTGAGAGTGAGCTTGCGAATGTGTGTTGGCAGTGGTAGGAGGCAAGGCAAGGGGAGATTCTTAGTGTATGTTTTTCTGTAAAAGCACTGGCAAGGGAAGGTCAGAATCAGCAAGAGCTCTAAGCCCTTAGAGCTCTGGTGTGGGAGAAATGGCTGTATGTTTTAACTTTGTGAGCTGGTGTGTGCCGAGAGTGAGAGTGAGCTTGAGAATGTGTCTTGGCAGTGGCAGGAGGCAAGGCAAGGGGAGATTCTTAGTGTATGTTTGGCTGTGAAAGCACTGGCAAGGGAAGGTCAGAAACAGCAAGAGCTCTTAGCGCTTAGAGCTCTGGTGTGGGAGAAATGGCTGTATGTTTTAACTTTGTGAGCTGGTGTGTGCCGAGAGTGAGAGTGAGCTTGCGAATGTGTGTTGGCAGTGGTAGGAGGCAAGGCAAGGGGAGATTCTTAGTGTATGTTTGGCTGTGAAAGCACTGGCAAGGGAAGGTCAGAAACAGCAAGAGCTCTAAGCCCTTAGAGCTCTGGTGTGGGAGAAATGAGTGTATGTTTTAACTTTGTGAGCTGGTCTGTGCCGAGAGTGAGAGTGAGCTAGCGAATGTGTCTTGGCAGTGGTAGGAGGCAAGGCAAAGGGAGATTCTTAGTGTATGTTTGGCTGTGAAAGCACTGGCAAGGGAAGGTCAGAAACAGCAAGAGCTCTAAGCCCTTAGAGCTCTGGTGTGGGAGAAATGGCTGTATGTTTTAACACTGGGAGCTGGTCTGTGCCGAGAGTGAGAGTGAGTTTGCGAATGTGTCTTGGCAGTGGTAGGAGGCAAGGCAAGGGGAGATTCTTAGTGTATGTTTTTCTGTGAAAGCACTGGCAAGGGAAGGTCAGAAACAGCAAGAGCTCTAAGCCCTTAGAGCTCTGGTGTGGGAGAAATGGCTGTATGTTTTAACTTTGTGAGCTGGTGTGTGCCGAGAGTGAGAGTGAGCTTGAGAATGTGTCTTGGCAGTGGCAGGAGGCAAGGCAAGGGGAGATTCTTAGTGTATGTTTGGCTGTGAAAGCACTGGCAAGGGAAGGTCAGAAACAGCAAGAGCTCTAAGCCCTTAGAGCTCTGGTGTGGGAGAAATGGCTGTATGTTTTAACACTGGGAGCTGGTCTGTGCCGAGAGTGAGAGTGAGTTTGCGAATGTGTGTTGGCAGTGGTAGGAGGCAAGGCAAGGGGAGATTCTTAGTGTATGTTTGGCTGTGAAAGCACTGGCAAGGGAAGGTCAGAGTCAGCAAGAGCTCTAAGCGCTTAGAGCTCTGGTGTGGGAGAAATGGCTGTATGTTTTAACTTTGTGAGCTGGTGTGTGCCGAGAGTGAGAGTGAGCTTGAGAATGTGTCTTGGGAGTGGTGGGAGGCAAGGCAAGGGGAGATGCCAGGGGGGTGTCTGGCTGTGAGTGCGGTGGGAAGGGCAGTTGAATACAGCACCAGCTCTTAGGCCTTAGAGCTCTGGTGTGGGAGAAATGGCTGTATGTTTTAACTTTGTGAGCTGGTGTGTGCCGAGAGTGAGAGTGAGCTTGCGAATGTGTGTTGGCAGTGGTAGGAGGCAAGGCAAGGGGAGATTCTTAGTGTATGTTTGGCTGTGAAAGCACTGGCAAGGGAAGGTCAGAATCAGCAAGAGCTCTAAGCGCTTAGAGCTCTGGTGTGGGAGAAATGGCTGTATGTTTTAACTTTGTGAGCTGGTGTGTGCCGAGAGTGAGAGTGAGCTTGAGAATGTGTCTTGGGAGTGGTGGGAGGCAAGGCAAGGGGAGATGCCAGGGGGGTGTCTGGCTGTGAGTGCGGTGGGAAGGGCAGTTGAATACAGCACCAGCTCTTAGGCCTTCGAGCTATGGTGTGGGAGAAATGGCTGCATGTTTGCACTTTGTGAGCTGGTCTGTGCGAAGAGTGAGAGTGAGCTTGCGAATGTGTATTGAGAGTGCTGGGAGGCAAGGCAAAAGTACATCCGCAGTGTCTGTCTGGGTGTGAAAGTGCTGGCAAGGGAAGGTGAGGACCAGCAAGAGCATTAAGCCCTTAGAAATATTAAGAGGGAAACATGGCTGTATGTTTTAAGTTTGTGAGCTGGTGTGTGCCGAGAGTGAGAGTGAGCTTGAGAATGTGTCTTGGCAGTGGTAGGAGGCAAGGCAAGGGGAGATTCTTAGTGTATGTTTGGCTGTGAAAGCACTGGCAAGGGAAGGTCAGAAACAGCAAGAGCTCTAAGCCCTTAGAGCTCTGGTGTGGGAGAAATGAGTGTATGTTTTAACTTTGTGAGCTGGTCTGTGCCGAGAGTGAGAGTGAGCTTGCGAATGTGTCTTGGCAGTGGTAGGAGGCAAGGCAAGGGGAGATTCTTAGTGTATGTTTGGCTGTGAAAGCACTGGCAAGGGAAGGTCAGAAACAGCAAGAGCTCTAAGCCCTTAGAGCTCTGGTGTGGGAGAAATGAGTGTATGTTTTAACTTTGTGAGCTGGTCTGTGCCGAGAGTGAGAGTGAGCTTGCGAATGTGTCTTGGCAGTGGTAGGAGGCAAGGCAAGGGGAGATTCTTAGTGTATGTTTGGCTGTGAAAGCACTGGCAAGGGAAGGTCAGAATCAGCAAGAGCTCTAAGCCCTTAGAGCTCTGGTGCGGGAGAAATGGCTGTATGTTTTAACACTGGGAGCTGGTCTGTGCCGAGAGTGAGAGTGAGCTTGAGAATGTGTCTTGGCAGTGGTAGGAGGCAAGGCAAGGGGAGATTCTTAGTGTATGTTTTTCTGTGAAAGCACTGGCAAGGGAAGGTCAGAAACAGCAAGAGCTCTAAGCCCTTAGATCTCTGGTGTGGGAGAAATGGCTGTATGTTTTAACACTGGGAGCTGGTCTGTGCCGAGATTGAGAGTGAGTTTGCGAATGTGTCTTGGCAGTGGTAGGAGGCAAGGCAAGGGGAGATTCTTAGTGTATGTTTGGCTGTGAAAGCACTGGCAAGGGAAGGTCAGAAACAGCAAGAGCTCTAAGCGCTTAGAGCTCTGGTGTGGGAGAAGTGGCTGTATGTTTTAACTTTGTGAGCTGGTGTGTGCCGAGAGTGAGAGTGAGCTTGAGAATGTGTCTTGGGAGTGGTGGGAGGCAAGGCAAGGGGAGATGCCAGGGGGGTGTCTGGCTGTGAGTGCGGTGGGAAGGGCAGTTGAATACAGCACCAGCTCTTAGGCCTTCGAGCTATGGTGTGGGAGAAATGGCTGCATGTTTGCACTTTGTGAGCTGGTCTGTGCGAAGAGTGAGAGTGAGCTTGCGAATGTGTATTGAGAGTGCTGGGAGGCAAGGCAAAAGTACATCCGCAGTGTCTGTCTGGGTGTGAAAGTGCTGGCAAGGGAAGGTGAGGACCAGCAAGAGCATTAAGCCCTTAGAAATATTAAGAGGGAAACATGGCTGTATGTTTTAACTTTGTGAGCTGGTCTGTGCCGAGAGTGAGAGTGAGCTTGAGAATGTGTCTTGGCAGTGGTAGGAGGCAAGGCAAGGGGAGATTCTTAGTGTATGTTTTTCTGTGAAAGCACTGGCAAGGGAAGGTCAGAAACAGCAAGAGCTCTAAGCCCTTAGAGCTCTGGTGTGGGAGAAATGGCTGTATGTTTTAACTTTGTGAGCTGGTGTGTGCCGAGAGTGAGAGTGAGCTTGAGAATGTGTCTTGGGAGTGGCAGGAGGCAAGGCAAGGGGAGATTCTTAGTGTATGTTTGGCTGTGAAAGCACTGGCAAGGGAAGGTCAGAAACAGCAAGAGCTCTTAGCGCTTAGAGCTCTGGTGTGGGAGAAATGGCTGTATGTTTTAACTTTGTGAGCTGGTGTGTGCCGAGAGAGTGTGCTTGAGAATGTGTCTTGGGAGTGGTGGGAGGCAAGGCAAGGGGAGATGCCAGGGGGGTGTCTGGCTGTGAGTGCGGTGGGAAGGGCAGTTGAATACAGCACCAGCTCTTAGGCCTTAGAGCTCTGGTGTGGGAGAAATGGCTGTATGTTTTAACTTTGTGAGCTGGTGTGTGCCGAGAGTGAGAGTGAGCTTGCGAATGTGTGTTGGCAGTGGTAGGAGGCAAGGCAAGGGGAGATTCTTAGTGTATGTTTGGCTGTGAAAGCACTGGCAAGGGAAGGTCAGAATCAGCAAGAGCTCTAAGCGCTTAGAGCTCTGGTGTGGGAGAAATGGCTGTATGTTTTAACTTTGTGAGCTGGTGTGTGCCGAGAGTGAGAGTGAGCTTGAGAATGTGTCTTGGGAGTGGTGGGAGGCAAGGCAAGGGGAGATGCCAGGGGGGTGTCTGGCTGTGAGTGCGGTGGGAAGGGCAGTTGAATACAGCACCAGCTCTTAGGCCTTAGAGCTCTGGTGTGGGAGAAATGGCTGTATGTTTTAACTTTGTGAGCTGGTCTGTGCCGAGAGTGAGAGTGAGCTTGCGAATGTGTCTTGGCAGTGGTAGGAGGCAAGGCAAGGGGAGATTCTTAGTGTATGTTTGGCTGTGAAAGCACTGGCAAGGGAAGGTCAGAAACAGCAAGAGCTCTAAGCCCTTAGAGCTCTGGTGTGGGAGAAATGAGTGTATGTTTTAACTTTGTGAGCTGGTCTGTGCCGAGAGTGAGAGTGAGCTTGCGAATGTGTCTTGGCAGTGGTAGGAGGCAAGGCAAGGGGAGATTCTTAGTGTATGTTTGGCTGTGAAAGCACTGGCAAGGGAAGGTCAGAAACAGCAAGAGCTCTAAGCCCTTAGAGCTCTGGTGTGGGAGAAATGGCTGTATGTTTTAACACTGGGAGCTGGTCTGTGCCGAGAGTGAGAGTGAGTTTGCGAATGTGTCTTGGCAGTGGTAGGAGGCAAGGCAAGGGGAGATTCTTAGTGTATGTTTTTCTGTGAAAGCACTGGCAAGGGAAGGTCAGAAACAGCAAGAGCTCTAAGCCCTTAGAGCTCTGGTGTGGGAGAAATGGCTGTATGTTTTAACTTTGTGAGCTGGTCTGTGCCGAGAGTGAGAGTGAGCTTGAGAATGTGTCTTGGCAGTGGCAGGAGGCAAGGCAAGGGGAGATTCTTAGTGTATGTTTGGCTGTGAAAGCACTGGCAAGGGAAGGTCAGAAACAGCAAGAGCTCTAAGCCCTTAGAGCTCTGGTGTGGGAGAAATGGCTGTATGTTTTAACACTGGGAGCTGGTCTGTGCCGAGATTGAGAGTGAGTTTGCGAATGTGTCTTGGCAGTGGTAGGAGGCAAGGCAAGGGGAGATTCTTAGTGTATGTTTGGCTGTGAAAGCACTGGCAAGGGAAGGTCAGAAACAGCAAGAGCTCTAAGCGCTTAGAGCTCTGGTGTGGGAGAAGTGGCTGTATGTTTTAACTTTGTGAGCTGGTGTGTGCCGAGAGTGAGAGTGAGCTTGAGAATGTGTCTTGGGAGTGGTGGGAGGCAAGGCAAGGGGAGATGCCAGGGGGGTGTCTGGCTGTGAGTGTGGTGGGAAGGGCAGTTGAATACAGCACCAGCTCTTAGGCCTTCGAGCTATGGTGTGGGAGAAATGGCTGCATGTTTGCACTTTGTGAGCTGGTCTGTGCGAAGAGTGAGAGTGAGCTTGCGAATGTGTATTGAGAGTGCTGGGAGGCAAGGCAAAAGTACATCCGCAGTGTCTGTCTGGGTGTGAAAGTGCTGGCAAGGGAAGGTGAGGACCAGCAAGAGCATTAAGCCCTTAGAAATATTAAGAGGGAAACATGGCTGTATGTTTTAACTTTGTGAGCTGGTCTGTGCCGAGAGTGAGAGTGAGCTTGAGAATGTGTCTTGGGAGTGGTGGGAGGCAAGGCAAGGGGAGATGCCAGGGGGGTGTCTGGCTGTGAGTGCGGTGGGAAGGGCAGTTGAATACAGCACCAGCTCTTAGGCATTAGAGCTCTGGTGTGGGAGAAATGGCTGTATGTTTTAACTTTGTGAGCTGGTGTGTGCCGAGAGTGAGAGTGAGCTTGCGAATGTGTGTTGGCAGTGGTAGGAGGCAAGGCAAGGGGAGATTCTTAGTGTATGTTTGGCTGTGAAAGCACTGGCAAGGGAAGGTCAGAAACAGCAAGAGCTCTAAGCGCTTAGAGCTCTGGTGTGGGAGAAATGGCTGTATGTTTTAACTTTGTGAGCTGGTGTGTGCCGAGAGTGAGAGTGAGCTTGAGAATGTGTCTTGGGAGTGGTGGGAGGCAAGGCAAGGGGAGATGCCAGGGGGGTGTCTGGCTGTGAGTGCGGTGGGAAGGGCAGTTGAATACAGCACCAGCTCTTAGGCCTTAGAGCTATGGTGTGGGAGAATTGGCTGCATGTTTGCACTTTGTGAGCTGGTCTGTGCGAAGAGTGAGAGTGAGCTTGCGAATGTGTATTGAGAGTGCTGGGAGGCAAGGCAAAAGTACATCCGCAGTGTCTGTCTGGGTGTGAAAGTGCTGGCAAGGGAAGGTGAGGACCAGCAAGAGCATTAAGCCCTTAGAAATATTAAGAGGGAAACATGGCTGTATGTTTTAAGTTTGTGAGCTGGTGTGTGCCGAGAGTGAGAGTGAGCTTGCGAATGTGTCTTGGCAGTGGTAGGAGGCAAGGCAAGGGGAGATTCTTAGTGTATGTTTTTCTGTGAAAGCACTGGCAAGGGAAGGTCAGAAACAGCAAGAGCTCTAAGCCCTTAGAGCTCTGGTGTGGGAGAAATGGCTGTATGTTTTATCACTGGGAGCTGGTCTGTGCCGAGAGTGAGAGTGAGTTTGCGAATGTGTCTTGGCAGTGGTAGGAGGCAAGGCAAGGGGAGATTCTTAGTGTATGTTTGGCTGTGAAAGCACTGGCAAGGGAAGGTCAGAAACAGCAAGAGCTCTAAGCCCTTAGAGCTCTGGTGTGGGAGAAATGGCTGTATGTTTTAACTTTGTGAGCTGGTGTGTGCCGAGAGTGAGAGTGAGCTTGCGAATGTGTCTTGGCAGTGGTAGGAGGCAAGGCAAGGGGAGATTCTTAGTGTATGTTTTTCTGTGAAAGCACTGGCAAGGGAAGGTCAGAAACAGCAAGAGCTCTAAGCCCTTAGAGCTCTGGTGTGGGAGAAATGGCTGTATGTTTTAACTTTGTGAGCTGGTCTGTGCCGAGAGTGAGAGTGAGCTTGCGAATGTGTCTTGGCAGTGGCAGGAGGCAAGGCAAGGGGAGATTCTTAGTGTATGTTTGGCTGTGAAAGCACTGGCAAGGGAAGGTCAGAAACAGCAAGAGCTCTAAGCCCTTAGAGCTCTGGTGTGGGAGAAATGGCTGTATGTTTTAACACTGGGAGCTGGTCTGTGCCGAGAGTGAGAGTGAGTTTGCGAATGTGTCTTGGCAGTGGTAGGAGGCAAGGCAAGGGGAGATTCTTAGTGTATGTTTGGCTGTGAAAGCACTGGCAAGGGAAGGTCAGAAACAGCAAGAGCTCTAAGCGCTTAGAGCTCTGGTGTGGGAGAAGTGGCTGTATGTTTTAACTTTGTGAGCTGGTGTGTGCCGAGAGTGAGAGTGAGCTTGAGAATGTGTCTTGGGAGTGGTGGGAGGCAAGGCAAGGGGAGATGCCAGGGGGGTGTCTGGCTGTGAGTGCGGTGTGAAGGGCAGTTGAATACAGCACCAGCTCTTAGGCCTTCGAGCTATGGTGTGGGAGAAATGGCTGCATGTTTGCACTTTGTGAGCTGGTCTGTGCGAAGAGTGAGAGTGAGCTTGCGAATGTGTATTGAGAGTGCTGGGAGGCAAGGCAAAAGTACATCCGCAGTGTCTGTCTGGGTGTGAAAGTGCTGGCAAGGGAAGGTGAGGACCAGCAAGAGCATTAAGCCCTTAGAAATATTAAGAGGGAAACATGGCTGTATGTTTTAAGTTTGTGAGCTGGTGTGTGCCGAGAGTGAGAGTGAGCTTGCGAATGTGTCTTGGCAGTGGTAGGAGGCAAGGCAAGGGGAGATTCTTAGTGTATGTTTGGCTGTGAAAGCACTGGCAAGGGAAGGTCAGAAACAGCAAGAGCTCTAAGCCCTTAGAGCTCTGGTGTGGGAGAAATGGCTGTATGTTTTAACACTGGGAGCTGGTCTGTGCCGAGAGTCAGAGTGAGCTTGAGAATGTGTCTTGGCAGTGGTAGGAGGCAAGGCAAGGGGAGATTCTTAGTGTATGTTTTTCTGTGAAAGCACTGGCAAGGGAAGGTCAGAAACAGCAAGAGCTCTAAGCCCTTAGAGCTCTGGTGTGGGAGAAATGGCTGTATGTTTTAACTTTGTGAGCTGGTGTGTGCCGAGAGTGAGAGTGAGCTTGAGAATGTGTCTTGGCAGTGGTAGGAGGCAAGGCAAGGGGAGATTCTTAGTGTATGTTTTTCTGTGAAAGCACTGGCAAGGGAAGGTCAGAAACAGCAAGAGCTCTAAGCCCTTAGAGCTCTGGTGAGAGAGAAATGGCTGTATGTTTTAACTTTGTGAGCTGGTCTGTGCCGAGAGTGAGAGTGAGCTTGCGAATGTGTCTTGGCAGTGGCAGGAGGCAAGGCAAGGGGAGATTCTTAGTGTATGTTTGGCTGTGAAAGCACTGGCAAGGGAAGGTCAGAAACAGCAAGAGCTCTAAGCCCTTAGAGCTCTGGTGTGGGAGAAATGGCTGTATGTTTTAACACTGGGAGCTGGTCTGTGCCGAGATTGAGAGTGAGTTTGCGAATGTGTCTTGGCAGTGGTAGGAGGCAAGGCAAGGGGAGATTCTTAGTGTATGTTTGGCTGTGAAAGCACTGGCAAGGGAAGGTCAGAAACAGCAAGAGCTCTAAGCGCTTAGAGCTCTGGTGTGGGAGAAGTGGCTGTATGTTTTAACTTTGTGAGCTGGTGTGTGCCGAGAGTGAGAGTGAGCTTGAGAATGTGTCTTGGGAGTGGTGGGAGGCAAGGCAAGGGGAGATGCCAGGGGGGTGTCTGGCTGTGAGTGCGGTGGGAAGGGCAGTTGAATACAGCACCAGCTCTTAGGCCTTCGAGCTATGGTATGGGAGAAATGGCTGCATGTTTGCACTTTGTGAGCTGGTCTGTGCGAAGAGTGAGAGTGAGCTTGCGAATGTGTATTGAGAGTGCTGGGAGGCAAGGCAAAAGTACATCCGCAGTGTCTGTCTGGGTGTGAAAGTGCTGGCAAGGGAAGGTGAGGACCAGCAAGAGCATTAAGCCCTTAGAAATATTAAGAGGGAAACATGGCTGTATGTTTTAACTTTGTGAGCTGGTGTGTGCCGAGAGTGAGAGTGAGCTTGCGAATGTGTCTTGGCAGTGGTAGGAGGCAAGGCAAGGGGAGATTCTTAGTGTATGTTTGGCTGTGAAAGCACTGGCAAGGGAAGGTCAGAAACAGCAAGAGCTCTAAGCCCTTAGAGCTCTGGTGTGGGAGAAATGGCTGTATGTTTTAACACTGGGAGCTGGTCTGTGCCGAGAGTGAGAGTGAGTTTGCGAATGTGTCTTGGCAGTGGTAGGAGGCAAGGCAAGGGGAGATTCTTAGTGTATGTTTGGCTGTGAAAGCACTGGCAAGGGAAGGTCAGAATCAGCAAGAGCTCTTAGCGCTTAGAGCTCTGGTGTGGGAGAAATGGCTGTATGTTTTAACTTTGTGAGCTGGTCTGTGCCGAGAGTGAGAGTGAGCTTGAGAATGTGTCTTGGGAGTGGTGGGAGGCAAGGCAAGGGGAGATGCCAGGGGGGTGTCTGGCTGTGAGTGCGGTGGGAAGGGCAGTTGAATACAGCACCAGCTCTTAGGCCTTAGAGCTCTGGTGTGGGAGAAATGGCTGTATGTTTTAACTTTGTGAGCTGGTGTGTGCCGAGAGTGAGAGTGAGCTTGCGAATGTGTGTTGGCAGTGGTAGGAGGCAAGGCAAGGGGAGATTCTTAGTGTATGTTTGGCTGTGAAAGCACTGGCAAGGGAAGGTCAGAATCAGCAAGAGCTCTAAGCCCTTAGAGCTCTGGTGTGGGAGAAATGAGTGTATGTTTTAACTTTGTGAGCTGGTCTGTGCCGAGAGTGAGAGTGAGCTTGCGAATGTGTCTTGGCAGTGGTAGGAGGCAAGGCAAGGGGAGATTCTTAGTGTATGTTTGGCTGTGAAAGCACTGGCAAGGGAAGGTCAGAAACAGCAAGAGCTCTAAGCCCTTAGAGCTCTGGTGCGGGAGAAATGGCTGTATGTTTTAACACTGGGAGCTGGTCTGTGCCGAGAGTGAGAGTGAGTTTGCGAATGTGTCTTGGCAGTGGTAGGAGGCAAGGCAAGGGGAGATTCTTAGTGTATGTTTTTCTGTGAAAGCACTGGCAAGGGAAGGTCAGAAACAGCAAGAGCTCTAAGCCCTTAGAGCTCTGGTGTGGGAGAAATGGCTGTATGTTTTAACTTTGTGAGCTGGTGTGTGCCGAGAGTGAGAGTGAGCTTGAGAATGTGTCTTGGCAGTGGCAGGAGGCAAGGCAAGGGGAGATTCTTAGTGTATGTTTGGCTGTGAAAGCACTGGCAAGGGAAGGTCAGAAACAGCAAGAGCTCTAAGCCCTTAGAGCTCTGGTGTGGGAGAAATGGCTGTATGTTTTAACACTGGGAGCTGGTCTGTGCCGAGAGTGAGAGTGAGTTTGCGAATGTGTCTTGGCAGTGGTAGGAGGCAAGGCAAGGGGAGATTCTTAGTGTATGTTTGGCTGTGAAAGCACTGGCAGGGGAAGGTCAGAATCAGCAAGAGCTCTAAGCCCTTAGAGCTCTGGTGTGGGAGAAATGGCTGTATGTTTTAACACTGGGAGCTGGTCTGTGCCGAGAGTGAGAGTGAGCTTGAGAATGTGTCTTGGCAGTGGTAGGAGGCAAGGCAAGGGGAGATTCTTAGTGTATGTTTGGCTGTGAAAGCACTGGCAAGGGAAGGTCAGAAACAGCAAGAGCTCTAAGCCCTTAGATCTCTGGTGTGGGAGAAATGGCTGTATGTTTTAACACTGGGAGCTGGTCTGTGCCGAGATTGAGAGTGAGTTTGCGAATGTGTCTTGGCAGTGGTAGGAGGCAAGGCAAGGGGAGATTCTTAGTGTATGTTTGGCTGTGAAAGCACTGGCAAGGGAAGGTCAGAAACAGCAAGAGCTCTAAGCGCTTAGAGCTCTGGTGTGGGAGAAGTGGCTGTATGTTTTAACTTTGTGAGCTGGTGTGTGCCGAGAGTGAGAGTGAGCTTGAGAATGTGTCTTGGGAGTGGTGGGAGGCAAGGCAAGGGGAGATGCCAGGGGGGTGTCTGGCTGTGAGTGCGGTGGGAAGGGCAGTTGAATACAGCACCAGCTCTTAGGCCTTCGAGCTATGGTGTGGGAGAAATGGCTGCATGTTTGCACTTTGTGAGCTGGTCTGTGCGAAGAGTGAGAGTGAGCTTGCGAATGTGTATTGAGAGTGCTGGGAGGCAAGGCAAAAGTACATCCGCAGTGTCTGTCTGGGTGTGAAAGTGCTGGCAAGGGAAGGTGAGGACCAGCAAGAGCATTAAGCCCTTAGAAATATTAAGAGGGAAACATGGCTGTATGTTTTAACTTTGTGAGCTGGTGTGTGCCGAGAGTGAGAGTGAGCTTGAGAATGTGTCTTGGCAGTGGTAGGAGGCAAGGCAAGGGGAGATTCTTAGTGTATGTTTTTCTGTGAAAGCACTGGCAAGGGAAGGTCAGAAACAGCAAGAGCTCTAAGCCCTTAGAGCTCTGGTGTGGGAGAAATGGCTGTATGTTTTAACTTTGTGAGCTGGTGTGTGCCGAGAGTGAGAGTGAGCTTGAGAATGTGTCTTGGGAGTGGCAGGAGGCAAGGCAAGGGGAGATTCTTAGTGTATGTTTGGCTGTGAAAGCACTGGCAAGGGAAGGTCAGAAACAGCAAGAGCTCTTAGCGCTTAGAGCTCTGGTGTGGGAGAAATGGCTGTATGTTTTAACTTTGTGAGCTGGTGTGTGCCGAGAGAGTGTGCTTGAGAATGTGTCTTGGGAGTGGTGGGAGGCAAGGCAAGGGGAGATGCCAGGGGGGTGTCTGGCTGTGAGTGCGGTGGGAAGGGCAGTTGAATACAGCACCAGCTCTTAGGCCTTAGAGCTCTGGTGTGGGAGAAATGGCTGTATGTTTTAACTTTGTGAGCTGGTGTGTGCCGAGAGTGAGAGTGAGCTTGCGAATGTGTGTTGGCAGTGGTAGGAGGCAAGGCAAGGGGAGATTCTTAGTGTATGTTTGGCTGTGAAAGCACTGGCAAGGGAAGGTCAGAATCAGCAAGAGCTCTAAGCGCTTAGAGCTCTGGTGTGGGAGAAATGGCTGTATGTTTTAACTTTGTGAGCTGGTGTGTGCCGAGAGTGAGAGTGAGCTTGAGAATGTGTCTTGGGAGTGGTGGGAGGCAAGGCAAGGGGAGATGCCAGGGGGGTGTCTGGCTGTGAGTGCGGTGGGAAGGGCAGTTGAATACAGCACCAGCTCTTAGGCCTTAGAGCTCTGGTGTGGGAGAAATGGCTGTATGTTTTAACTTTGTGAGCTGGTCTGTGCCGAGAGTGAGAGTGAGCTTGCGAATGTGTCTTGGCAGTGGTAGGAGGCAAGGCAAGGGGAGATTCTTAGTGTATGTTTGGCTGTGAAAGCACTGGCAAGGGAAGGTCAGAAACAGCAAGAGCTCTAAGCCCTTAGAGCTCTGGTGTGGGAGAAATGAGTGTATGTTTTAACTTTGTGAGCTGGTCTGTGCCGAGAGTGAGAGTGAGCTTGCGAATGTGTCTTGGCAGTGGTAGGAGGCAAGGCAAGGGGAGATTCTTAGTGTATGTTTGGCTGTGAAAGCACTGGCAAGGGAAGGTCAGAAACAGCAAGAGCTCTAAGCCCTTAGAGCTCTGGTGTGGGAGAAATGGCTGTATGTTTTAACTTTGTGAGCTGGTGTGTGCCGAGAGTGAGAGTGAGCTTGCGAATGTGTCTTGGCAGTGGTAGGAGGCAAGGCAAGGGGAGATTCTTAGTGTATGTTTTTCTGTGAAAGCACTGGCAAGGGAAGGTCAGAAACAGCAAGAGCTCTAAGCCCTTAGAGCTCTGGTGTGGGAGAAATGGCTGTATGTTTTAACTTTGTGAGCTGGTCTGTGCCGAGAGTGAGAGTGAGCTTGCGAATGTGTCTTGGCAGTGGCAGGAGGCAAGGCAAGGGGAGATTCTTAGTGTATGTTTGGCTGTGAAAGCACTGGCAAGGGAAGGTCAGAAACAGCAAGAGCTCTAAGCCCTTAGAGCTCTGGTGTGGGAGAAATGGCTGTATGTTTTAACACTGGGAGCTGGTCTGTGCCGAGAGTGAGAGTGAGTTTGCGAATGTGTCTTGGCAGTGGTAGGAGGCAAGGCAAGGGGAGATTCTTAGTGTATGTTTGGCTGTGAAAGCACTGGCAAGGGAAGGTCAGAAACAGCAAGAGCTCTAAGCGGTTAGAGCTCTGGTGTGGGAGAAGTGGCTGTATGTTTTAACTTTGTGAGCTGGTGTGTGCCGAGAGTGAGAGTGAGCTTGAGAATGTGTCTTGGGAGTGGTGGGAGGCAAGGCAAGGGGAGATGCCAGGGGGGTGTCTGGCTGTGAGTGCGGTGTGAAGGGCAGTTGAATACAGCACCAGCTCTTAGGCCTTCGAGCTATGGTGTGGGAGAAATGGCTGCATGTTTGCACTTTGTGAGCTGGTCTGTGCGAAGAGTGAGAGTGAGCTTGCGAATGTGTATTGAGAGTGCTGGGAGGCAAGGCAAAAGTACATCCGCAGTGTCTGTCTGGGTGTGAAAGTGCTGGCAAGGGAAGGTGAGGACCAGCAAGAGCATTAAGCCCTTAGAAATATTAAGAGGGAAACATGGCTGTATGTTTTAAGTTTGTGAGCTGGTGTGTGCCGAGAGTGAGAGTGAGCTTGCGAATGTGTCTTGGCAGTGGTAGGAGGCAAGGCAAGGGGAGATTCTTAGTGTATGTTTGGCTGTGAAAGCACTGGCAAGGGAAGGTCAGAAACAGCAAGAGCTCTAAGCCCTTAGAGCTCTGGTGTGGGAGAAATGGCTGTATGTTTTAACACTGGGAGCTGGTCTGTGCCGAGAGTCAGAGTGAGCTTGCGAATGTGTCTTGGCAGTGGTAGGAGGCAAGGCAAGGGGAGATTCTTAGTGTATGTTTTTCTGTGAAAGCACTGGCAAGGGAAGGTCAGAAACAGCAAGAGCTCTAAGCCCTTAGAGCTCTGGTGTGGGAGAAATGGCTGTATGTTTTAACTTTGTGAGCTGGTGTGTGCCGAGAGTGAGAGTGAGCTTGAGAATGTGTCTTGGCAGTGGTAGGAGGCAAGGCAAGGGGAGATTCTTAGTGTATGTTTTTCTGTGAAAGCACTGGCAAGGGAAGGTCAGAAACAGCAAGAGCTCTAAGCCCTTAGAGCTCTGGTGTGGGAGAAATGGCTGTATGTTTTAACACTGGGAGCTGGTCTGTGCCGAGAGTGAGAGTGAGTTTGCGAATGTGTCTTGGCAGTGGTAGGAGGCAAGGCAAGGGGAGATTCTTAGTGTATGTTTGGCTGTGAAAGCACTGGCAAGGGAAGGTCAGAATCAGCAAGAGCTCTAAGCCCTTAGAGCTCTGGTGTGGGAGAAATGGCTGTATGTTTTAACACTGGGAGCTGGTCTGTGCCGAGATTGAGAGTGAGTTTGCGAATGTGTCTTGGCAGTGGTAGGAGGCAAGGCAAGGGGAGATTCTTAGTGTATGTTTGGCTGTGAAAGCACTGGCAAGGGAAGGTCAGAAACAGCAAGAGCTCTAAGCGCTTAGAGCTCTGGTGTGGGAGAAGTGGCTGTATGTTTTAACTTTGTGAGCTGGTGTGTGCCGAGAGTGAGAGTGAGCTTGAGAATGTGTCTTGGGAGTGGTGGGAGGCAAGGCAAGGGGAGATGCCAGGGGGGTGTCTGGCTGTGAGTGCGGTGGGAAGGGCAGTTGAATACAGCACCAGCTCTTAGGCCTTCGAGCTATGGTGTGGGAGAAATGGCTGCATGTTTGCACTTTGTGAGCTGGTCTGTGCGAAGAGTGAGAGTGAGCTTGCGAATGTGTATTGAGAGTGCTGGGAGGCAAGGCAAAAGTACATCCGCAGTGTCTGTCTGGGTGTGAAAGTGCTGGCAAGGGAAGGTGAGGACCAGCAAGAGCATTAAGCCCTTAGAAATATTAAGAGGGAAACATGGCTGTATGTTTTAACTTTGTGAGCTGGTGTGTGCCGAGAGTGAGAGTGAGCTTGCGAATGTGTCTTGGCAGTGGTAGGAGGCAAGGCAAGGGGAGATTCTTAGTGTATGTTTGGCTGTGAAAGCACTGGCAAGGGAAGGTCAGAAACAGCAAGAGCTCTAAGCCCTTAGAGCTCTGGTGTGGGAGAAATGGCTGTATGTTTTAACACTGGGAGCTGGTCTGTGCCGAGAGTGAGAGTGAGTTTGCGAATGTGTCTTGGCAGTGGTAGGAGGCAAGGCAAGGGGAGATTCTTAGTGTATGTTTGGCTGTGAAAGCACTGGCAAGGGAAGGTCAGAATCAGCAAGAGCTCTTAGCGCTTAGAGCTCTGGTGTGGGAGAAATGGCTGTATGTTTTAACTTTGTGAGCTGGTGTGTGCCGAGAGTGAGAGTGAGCTTGAGAATGTGTCTTGGGAGTGGTGGGAGGCAAGGCAAGGGGAGATGCCAGGGGGGTGTCTGGCTGTGAGTGCGGTGGGAAGGGCAGTTGAATACAGCACCAGCTCTTAGGCCTTAGAGCTATGGTGTGGGAGAAATGGCTGTATGTTTTAACTTTGTGAGCTGGTGTGTGCCGAGAGTGAGAGTGAGCTTGCGAATGTGTGTTGGCAGTGGTAGGAGGCAAGGCAAGGGGAGATTCTTAGTGTATGTTTTTCTGTAAAAGCACTGGCAAGGGAAGGTCAGAATCAGCAAGAGCTCTAAGCCCTTAGAGCTCTGGTGTGGGAGAAATGGCTGTATGTTTTAACTTTGTGAGCTGGTGTGTGCCGAGAGTGAGAGTGAGCTTGAGAATGTGTCTTGGCAGTGGTAGGAGGCAAGGCAAGGGGAGATTCTTAGTGTATGTTTGGCTGTGAAAGCACTGGCAAGGGAAGGTCAGAAACAGCAAGAGCTCTTAGCGCTTAGAGCTCTGGTGTGGGAGAAATGGCTGTATGTTTTAACTTTGTGAGCTGGTGTGTGCCGAGAGTGAGAGTGAGCTTGCGAATGTGTGTTGGCAGTGGTAGGAGGCAAGGCAAGGGGAGATTCTTAGTGTATGTTTGGCTGTGAAAGCACTGGCAAGGGAAGGTCAGAAACAGCAAGAGCTCTAAGCCCTTAGAGCTCTGGTGTGGGAGAAATGAGTGTATGTTTTAACTTTGTGAGCTGGTCTGTGCCGAGAGTGAGAGTGAGCTAGCGAATGTGTCTTGGCAGTGGTAGGAGGCAAGGCAAAGGGAGATTCTTAGTGTATGTTTGGCTGTGAAAGCACTGGCAAGGGAAGGTCAGAAACAGCAAGAGCTCTAAGCCCTTAGAGCTCTGGTGTGGGAGAAATGGCTGTATGTTTTAACACTGGGAGCTGGTCTGTGCCGAGAGTGAGAGTGAGTTTGCGAATGTGTCTTGGCAGTGGTAGGAGGCAAGGCAAGGGGAGATTCTTAGTGTATGTTTTTCTGTGAAAGCACTGGCAAGGGAAGGTCAGAAACAGCAAGAGCTCTAAGCCCTTAGAGCTCTGGTGTGGGAGAAATGGCTGTATGTTTTAACTTTGTGAGCTGGTGTGTGCCGAGAGTGAGAGTGAGCTTGAGAATGTGTCTTGGCAGTGGCAGGAGGCAAGGCAAGGGGAGATTCTTAGTGTATGTTTGCCTGTGAAAGCACTGGCAAGGGAAGGTCAGAAACAGCAAGAGCTCTAAGCCCTTAGAGCTCTGGTGTGGGAGAAATGGCTGTATGTTTTAACACTGGGAGCTGGTCTGTGCCGAGAGTGAGAGTGAGTTTGCGAATGTGTGTTGGCAGTGGTAGGAGGCAAGGCAAGGGGAGATTCTTAGTGTATGTTTGGCTGTGAAAGCACTGGCAAGGGAAGGTCAGAGTCAGCAAGAGCTCTAAGCGCTTAGAGCTCTGGTGTGGGAGAAATGGCTGTATGTTTTAACTTTGTGAGCTGGTGTGTGCCGAGAGTGAGAGTGAGCTTGAGAATGTGTCTTGGGAGTGGTGGGAGGCAAGGCAAGGGGAGATGCCAGGGGGGTGTCTGGCTGTGAGTGCGGTGGGAAGGGCAGTTGAATACAGCACCAGCTCTTAGGCCTTAGAGCTCTGGTGTGGGAGAAATGGCTGTATGTTTTAACTTTGTGAGCTGGTGTGTGCCGAGAGTGAGAGTGAGCTTGCGAATGTGTGTTGGCAGTGGTAGGAGGCAAGGCAAGGGGAGATTCTTAGTGTATGTTTGGCTGTGAAAGCACTGGCAAGGGAAGGTCAGAATCAGCAAGAGCTCTAAGCGCTTAGAGCTCTGGTGTGGGAGAAATGGCTGTATGTTTTAACTTTGTGAGCTGGTGTGTGCCGAGAGTGAGAGTGAGCTTGAGAATGTGTCTTGGGAGTGGTGGGAGGCAAGGCAAGGGGAGATGCCAGGGGGGTGTCTGGCTGTGAGTGCGGTGGGAAGGGCAGTTGAATACAGCACCAGCTCTTAGGCCTTCGAGCTATGGTGTGGGAGAAATGGCTGCATGTTTGCACTTTGTGAGCTGGTCTGTGCGAAGAGTGAGAGTGAGCTTGCGAATGTGTATTGAGAGTGCTGGGAGGCAAGGCAAAAGTACATCCGCAGTGTCTGTCTGGGTGTGAAAGTGCTGGCAAGGGAAGGTGAGGACCAGCAAGAGCATTAAGCCCTTAGAAATATTAAGAGGGAAACATGGCTGTATGTTTTAAGTTTGTGAGCTGGTGTGTGCCGAGAGTGAGAGTGAGCTTGAGAATGTGTCTTGGCAGTGGTAGGAGGCAAGGCAAGGGGAGATTCTTAGTGTATGTTTGGCTGTGAAAGCACTGGCAAGGGAAGGTCAGAAACAGCAAGAGCTCTAAGCCCTTAGAGCTCTGGTGTGGGAGAAATGAGTGTATGTTTTAACTTTGTGAGCTGGTCTGTGCCGAGAGTGAGAGTGAGCTTGCGAATGTGTCTTGGCAGTGGTAGGAGGCAAGGCAAGGGGAGATTCTTAGTGTATGTTTGGCTGTGAAAGCACTGGCAAGGGAAGGTCAGAAACAGCAAGAGCTCTAAGCCCTTAGAGCTCTGGTGTGGGAGAAATGAGTGTATGTTTTAACTTTGTGAGCTGGTCTGTGCCGAGAGTGAGAGTGAGCTTGCGAATGTGTCTTGGCAGTGGTAGGAGGCAAGGCAAGGGGAGATTCTTAGTGTATGTTTGGCTGTGAAAGCACTGGCAAGGGAAGGTCAGAAACAGCAAGAGCTCTAAGCCCTTAGAGCTCTGGTGCGGGAGAAATGGCTGTATGTTTTAACACTGGGAGCTGGTCTGTGCCGAGAGTGAGAGTGAGTTTGCGAATGTGTCTTGGCAGTGGTAGGAGGCAAGGCAAGGGGAGATTCTTAGTGTATGTTTTTCTGTGAAAGCACTGGCAAGGGAAGGTCAGAAACAGCAAGAGCTCTAAGCCCTTAGAGCTCTGGTGTGGGAGAAATGGCTGTATGTTTTAACTTTGTGAGCTGGTGTGTGCCGAGAGTGAGAGTGAGCTTGCGAATGTGTCTTGGCAGTGGCAGGAGGCAAGGCAAGGGGAGATTCTTAGTGTATGTTTGGCTGTGAAAGCACTGGCAAGGGAAGGTCAGAATCAGCAAGAGCTCTAAGCCCTTAGAGCTCTGGTGTGGGAGAAATGGCTGTATGTTTTAACACTGGGAGCTGGTCTGTGCCGAGATTGAGAGTGAGTTTGCGAATGTGTCTTGGCAGTGGTAGGAGGCAAGGCAAGGGGAGATTCTTAGTGTATGTTTGGCTGTGAAAGCACTGGCAAGGGAAGGTCAGAAACAGCAAGAGCTCTAAGCGCTTAGAGCTCTGGTGTGGGAGAAGTGGCTGTATGTTTTAACTTTGTGAGCTGGTGTGTGCCGAGAGTGAGAGTGAGCTTGAGAATGTGTCTTGGGAGTGGTGGGAGGCAAGGCAAGGGGAGATGCCAGGGGGGTGTCTGGCTGTGAGTGCGGTGGGAAGGGCAGTTGAATACAGCACCAGCTCTTAGGCCTTCGAGCTATGGTGTGGGAGAAATGGCTGCATGTTTGCACTTTGTGAGCTGGTCTGTGCGAAGAGTGAGAGTGAGCTTGCGAATGTGTATTGAGAGTGCTGGGAGGCAAGGCAAAAGTACATCCGCAGTGTCTGTCTGGGTGTGAAAGTGCTGGCAAGGGAAGGTGAGGACCAGCAAGAGCATTAAGCCCTTAGAAATATTAAGAGGGAAACATGGCTGTATGTTTTAACTTTGTGAGCTGGTGTGTGCCGAGAGTGAGAGTGAGCTTGAGAATGTGTCTTGGGAGTGGTAGGAGGCAAGGCAAGGGGAGATTCTTAGTGTATGTTTTTCTGTGAAAGCACTGGCAAGGGAAGGTCAGAAACAGCAAGAGCTCTAAGCCCTTAGAGCTCTGGTGTGGGAGAAATGGCTGTATGTTTTAACTTTGTGAGCTGGTGTGTGCCGAGAGTGAGAGTGAGCTTGAGAATGTGTCTTGGGAGTGGCAGGAGGCAAGGCAAGGGGAGATTCTTAGTGTATGTTTGGCTGTGAAAGCACTGGCAAGGGAAGGTCAGAAACAGCAAGAGCTCTTAGCGCTTAGAGCTCTGGTGTGGGAGAAATGGCTGTATGTTTTAACTTTGTGAGCTGGTGTGTGCCGAGAGAGTGTGCTTGAGAATGTGTCTTGGGAGTGGTGGGAGGCAAGGCAAGGGGAGATGCCAGGGGGGTGTCTGGCTGTGAGTGCGGTGGGAAGGGCAGTTGAATACAGCACCAGCTCTTAGGCCTTAGAGCTCTGGTGTGGGAGAAATGGCTGTATGTTTTAACTTTGTGAGCTGGTGTGTGCCGAGAGTGAGAGTGAGCTTGCGAATGTGTGTTGGCAGTGGTAGGAGGCAAGGCAAGGGGAGATTCTTAGTGTATGTTTGGCTGTGAAAGCACTGGCAAGGGAAGGTCAGAATCAGCAAGAGCTCTAAGCGCTTAGAGCTCTGGTGTGGGAGAAATGGCTGTATGTTTTAACTTTGTGAGCTGGTGTGTGCCGAGAGTGAGAGTGAGCTTGAGAATGTGTCTTGGGAGTGGTGGGAGGCAAGGCAAGGGGAGATGCCAGGGGGGTGTCTGGCTGTGAGTGCGGTGGGAAGGGCAGTTGAATACAGCACCAGCTCTTAGGCCTTAGAGCTCTGGTGTGGGAGAAATGGCTGTATGTTTTAACTTTGTGAGCTGGTGTGTGCCGAGAGTGAGAGTGAGCTTGCGAATGTGTCTTGGCAGTGGTAGGAGGCAAGGCAAGGGGAGATTCTTAGTGTATGTTTGGCTGTGAAAGCACTGGCAAGGGAAGGTCAGAAACAGCAAGAGCTCTAAGCCCTTAGAGCTCTGGTGTGGGAGAAATGAGTGTATGTTTTAACTTTGTGAGCTGGTCTGTGCCGAGAGTGAGAGTGAGCTTGCGAATGTGTCTTGGCAGTGGTAGGAGGCAAGGCAAGGGGAGATTCTTAGTGTATGTTTGGCTGTGAAAGCACTGGCAAGGGAAGGTCAGAAACAGCAAGAGCTCTAAGCCCTTAGAGCTCTGGTGTGGGAGAAATGGCTGTATGTTTTAACACTGGGAGCTGGTGTGTGCCGAGAGTGAGAGTGAGCTTGAGAATGTGTCTTGGCAGTGGCAGGAGGCAAGGCAAGGGGAGATTCTTAGTGTATGTTTGGCTGTGAAAGCACTGGCAAGGGAAGGTCAGAAACAGCAAGAGCTCTAAGCCCTTAGAGCTCTGGTGTGGGAGAAATGGCTGTATGTTTTAACACTGGGAGCTGGTCTGTGCCGAGATTGAGAGTGAGTTTGCGAATGTGTCTAGGCAGTGGTAGGAGGCAAGGCAAGGGGAGATTCTTAGTGTATGTTTGGCTGTGAAAGCACTGGCAAGGGAAGGTCAGAAACAGCAAGAGCTCTAAGCGCTTAGAGCTCTGGTGTGGGAGAAGTGGCTGTATGTTTTAACTTTGTGAGCTGGTGTGTGCCGAGAGTGAGAGTGAGCTTGAGAATGTGTCTTGGGAGTGGTGGGAGGCAAGGCAAGGGGAGATGCCAGGGGGGTGTCTGGCTGTGAGTGCGGTGGGAAGGGCAGTTGAATACAGCACCAGCTCTTAGGCCTTCGAGCTATGGTGTGGGAGAAATGGCTGCATGTTTGCACTTTGTGAGCTGGTCTGTGCGAAGAGTGAGAGTGAGCTTGCGAATGTGTATTGAGAGTGCTGGGAGGCAAGGCAAAAGTACATCCGCAGTGTCTGTCTGGGTGTGAAAGTGCTGGCAAGGGAAGGTGAGGACCAGCAAGAGCATTAAGCCCTTAGAAATATTAAGAGGGAAACATGGCTGTATGTTTTAACTTTGTGAGCTGGTCTGTGCCGAGAGTGAGAGTGAGCTTGCGAATGTGTCTTGGCAGTGGTAGGAGGCAAGGCAAGGGGAGATTCTTAGTGTATGTTTTTCTGTGAAAGCACTGGCAAGGGAAGGTCAGAAACAGCAAGAGCTCTAAGCCCTTAGAGCTCTGGTGTGGGAGAAATGGCTGTATGTTTTAACTTTGTGAGCTGGTGTGTGCCGAGAGTGAGAGTGAGCTTGAGAATGTGTCTTGGCAGTGGCAGGAGGCAAGGCAAGGGGAGATTCTTAGTGTATGTTTGGCTGTGAAAGCACTGGCAAGGGAAGGTCAGAAACAGCAAGAGCTCTAAGCCCTTAGAGCTCTGGTGTGGGAGAAATGGCTGTATGTTTTAACACTGGGAGCTGGTCTGTGCCGAGAGTGAGAGTGAGCTTGCGAATGTGTCTTGGCAGTGGTAGGAGGCAAGGCAAGGGGAGATTCTTAGTGTATGTTTGGCTGTGAAAGCACTGGCAAGGGAAGGTCAGAATCAGCAAGAGCTCTAAGCCCTTAGAGCTCTGGTGTGGGAGAAATGGCTGTATGTTTTAACTTTGTGAGCTGGTCTGTGCCGAGAGTGAGAGTGAGCTTGAGAATGTGTCTTGGCAGTGGTAGGAGGCAAGGCAAGGGGAGATTCTTAGTGTATGTTTTTCTGTGAAAGCACTGGCAAGGGAAGGTCAGAAACAGCAAGAGCTCTAAGCCCTTAGAGCTCTGGTGTGGGAGAAATGGCTGTATGTTTTAACTTTGTGAGCTGGTGTGTGCCGAGAGTGAGAGTGAGCTTGAGAATGTGTCTTGGCAGTGGCAGGAGGCAAGGCAAGGGGAGATTCTTAGTGTATGTTTGGCTGTGAAAGCACTGGCAAGGGAAGGTCAGAAACAGCAAGAGCTCTAAGCCCTTAGAGCTCTGGTGTGGGAGAAATGGCTGTATGTTTTAACCCTGGGAGCTGGTCTGTGCCGAGAGTGAGAGTGAGTTTGCGAATGTGTCTTGGCAGTGGTAGGAGGCAAGGCAAGGGGAGATTCTTAGTGTATGTTTGGCTGTGAAAGCACTGGCAAGGGAAGGTCAGAATCAGCAAGAGCTCTAAGCCCTTAGAGCTCTGGTGTGGGAGAAATGGCTGTATGTTTTAACTTTGTGAGCTGGTCTGTGCCGAGAGTGAGAGTGAGCTTGAGAATGTGTCTTGGCAGTGGTAGGAGGCAAGGCAAGGGGAGATTCTTAGTGTATGTTTGGCTGTGAAAGCACTGGCAGGGGAAGGTCAGAATCAGCAAGAGCTCTAAGCCCTTAGAGCTCTGGTGTGGGAGAAATGGCTGTATGTTTTAACACTGGGAGCTGGTCTGTGCCGAGAGTGAGAGTGAGCTTGAGAATGTGTCTTGGCAGTGGTAGGAGGCAAGGCAAGGGGAGATTCTTAGTGTATGTTTTTCTGTGAAAGCACTGGCAAGGGAAGGTCAGAAACAGCAAGAGCTCTAAGCCCTTAGAGCTCTGGTGTGGGAGAAATGGCTGTATGTTTTAACACTGGGAGCTGGTCTGTGCCGAGATTGAGAGTGAGTTTGCGAATGTGTCTTGGCAGTGGTAGGAGGCAAGGCAAGGGGAGATTCTTAGTGTATGTTTGGCTGTGAAAGCACTGGCAAGGGAAGGTCAGAAACAGCAAGAGCTCTAAGCGCTTAGAGCTCTGGTGTGGGAGAAGTGGCTGTATGTTTTAACTTTGTGAGCTGGTGTGTGCCGAGAGTGAGAGTGAGCTTGAGAATGTGTCTTGGGAGTGGTGGGAGGCAAGGCAAGGGGAGATGCCAGGGGGGTGTCTGGCTGTGAGTGCGGTGGGAAGGGCAGTTGAATACAGCACCAGCTCTTAGGCCTTCGAGCTATGGTGTGGGAGAAATGGCTGCATGTTTGCACTTTGTGAGCTGGTCTGTGCGAAGAGTGAGAGTGAGCTTGCGAATGTGTATTGAGAGTGCTGGGAGGCAAGGCAAAAGTACATCCGCAGTGTCTGTCTGGGTGTGAAAGTGCTGGCAAGGGAAGGTGAGGACCAGCAAGAGCATTAAGCCCTTAGAAATATTAAGAGGGAAACATGGCTGTATGTTTTAACTTTGTGAGCTGGTGTGTGCCGAGAGTGAGAGTGAGCTTGAGAATGTGTCTTGGCAGTGGTAGGAGGCAAGGCAAGGGGAGATTCTTAGTGTATGTTTTTCTGTGAAAGCACTGGCAAGGGAAGGTCAGAAACAGCAAGAGCTCTAAGCCCTTAGAGCTCTGGTGTGGGAGAAATGGCTGTATGTTTTAACTTTGTGAGCTGGTGTGTGCCGAGAGTGAGAGTGAGCTTGAGAATGTGTCTTGGGAGTGGCAGGAGGCAAGGCAAGGGGAGATTCTTAGTGTATGTTTGGCTGTGAAAGCACTGGCAAGGGAAGGTCAGAAACAGCAAGAGCTCTTAGCGCTTAGAGCTCTGGTGTGGGAGAAATGGCTGTATGTTTTAACTTTGTGAGCTGGTGTGTGCCGAGAGAGTGTGCTTGAGAATGTGTCTTGGGAGTGGTGGGAGGCAAGGCAAGGGGAGATGCCAGGGGGGTGTCTGGCTGTGAGTGCGGTGGGAAGGGCAGTTGAATACAGCACCAGCTCTTAGGCCTTAGAGCTCTGGTGTGGGAGAAATGGCTGTATGTTTTAACTTTGTGAGCTGGTGTGTGCCGAGAGTGAGAGTGAGCTTGCGAATGTGTGTTGGCAGTGGTAGGAGGCAAGGCAAGGGGAGATTCTTAGTGTATGTTTGGCTGTGAAAGCACTGGCAAGGGAAGGTCAGAATCAGCAAGAGCTCTAAGCGCTTAGAGCTCTGGTGTGGGAGAAATGGCTGTATGTTTTAACTTTGTGAGCTGGTGTGTGCCGAGAGTGAGAGTGAGCTTGAGAATGTGTCTTGGGAGTGGTGGGAGGCAAGGCAAGGGGAGATGCCAGGGGGGTGTCTGGCTGTGAGTGCGGTGGGAAGGGCAGTTGAATACAGCACCAGCTCTTAGGCCTTAGAGCTCTGGTGTGGGAGAAATGGCTGTATGTTTTAACTTTGTGAGCTGGTCTGTGCCGAGAGTGAGAGTGAGCTTGAGAATGTGTCTTGGGAGTGGTAGGAGGCAAGGCAAGGGGAGATTCTTAGTGTATGTTTGGCTGTGAAAGCACTGGCAAGGGAAGGTCAGAAACAGCAAGAGCTCTAAGCCCTTAGAGCTCTGGTGTGGGAGAAATGAGTGTATGTTTTAACTTTGTGAGCTGGTCTGTGCCGAGAGTGAGAGTGAGCTTGCGAATGTGTCTTGGCAGTGGTAGGAGGCAAGGCAAGGGGAGATTCTTAGTGTATGTTTGGCTGTGAAAGCACTGGCAAGGGAAGGTCAGAAACAGCAAGAGCTCTAAGCCCTTAGAGCTCTGGTGTGGGAGAAATGGCTGTATGTTTTAACTTTGTGAGCTGGTGTGTGCCGAGAGTGAGAGTGAGCTTGCGAATGTGTCTTGGCAGTGGTAGGAGGCAAGGCAAGGGGAGATTCTTAGTGTATGTTTTTCTGTGAAAGCACTGGCAAGGGAAGGTCAGAAACAGCAAGAGCTCTAAGCCCTTAGAGCTCTGGTGTGGGAGAAATGGCTGTATGTTTTAACTTTGTGAGCTGGTGTGTGCCGAGAGTGAGAGTGAGCTTGCGAATGTGTCTTGGCAGTGGCAGGAGGCAAGGCAAGGGGAGATTCTTAGTGTATGTTTGGCTGTGAAAGCACTGGCAAGGGAAGGTCAGAAACAGCAAGAGCTCTAAGCCCTTAGAGCTCTGGTGTGGGAGAAATGGCTGTATGTTTTAACACTGGGAGCTGGTCTGTGCCGAGAGTGAGAGTGAGTTTGCGAATGTGTCTTGGCAGTGGTAGGAGGCAAGGCAAGGGGAGATTCTTAGTGTATGTTTGGCTGTGAAAGCACTGGCAAGGGAAGGTCAGAAACAGCAAGAGCTCTAAGCGCTTAGAGCTCTGGTGTGGGAGAAGTGGCTGTATGTTTTAACTTTGTGAGCTGGTGTGTGCCGAGAGTGAGAGTGAGCTTGAGAATGTGTCTTGGGAGTGGTGGGAGGCAAGGCAAGGGGAGATGCCAGGGGGGTGTCTGGCTGTGAGTGCGGTGTGAAGGGCAGTTGAATACAGCACCAGCTCTTAGGCCTTCGAGCTATGGTGTGGGAGAAATGGCTGCATGTTTGCACTTTGTGAGCTGGTCTGTGCGAAGAGTGAGAGTGAGCTTGCGAATGTGTATTGAGAGTGCTGGGAGGCAAGGCAAAAGTACATCCGCAGTGTCTGTCTGGGTGTGAAAGTGCTGGCAAGGGAAGGTGAGGACCAGCAAGAGCATTAAGCCCTTAGAAATATTAAGAGGGAAACATGGCTGTATGTTTTAAGTTTGTGAGCTGGTGTGTGCCGAGAGTGAGAGTGAGCTTGCGAATGTGTCTTGGCAGTGGTAGGAGGCAAGGCAAGGGGAGATTCTTAGTGTATGTTTGGCTGTGAAAGCACTGGCAAGGGAAGGTCAGAAACAGCAAGAGCTCTAAGCCCTTAGAGCTCTGGTGTGGGAGAAATGGCTGTATGTTTTAACACTGGGAGCTGGTCTGTGCCGAGAGTCAGAGTGAGCTTGCGAATGTGTCTTGGCAGTGGTAGGAGGCAAGGCAAGGGGAGATTCTTAGTGTATGTTTTTCTGTGAAAGCACTGGCAAGGGAAGGTCAGAAACAGCAAGAGCTCTAAGCCCTTAGAGCTCTGGTGTGGGAGAAATGGCTGTATGTTTTAACTTTGTGAGCTGGTGTGTGCCGAGAGTGAGAGTGAGCTTGAGAATGTGTCTTGGCAGTGGTAGGAGGCAAGGCAAGGGGAGATTCTTAGTGTATGTTTTTCTGTGAAAGCACTGGCAAGGGAAGGTCAGAAACAGCAAGAGCTCTAAGCCCTTAGAGCTCTGGTGTGGGAGAAATGGCTGTATGTTTTAACACTGGGAGCTGGTCTGTGCCGAGAGTGAGAGTGAGTTTGCGAATGTGTCTTGGCAGTGGTAGGAGGCAAGGCAAGGGGAGATTCTTAGTGTATGTTTGGCTGTGAAAGCACTGGCAAGGGAAGGTCAGAATCAGCAAGAGCTCTAAGCCCTTAGAGCTCTGGTGTGGGAGAAATGGCTGTATGTTTTAACACTGGGAGCTGGTCTGTGCCGAGATTGAGAGTGAGTTTGCGAATGTGTCTTGGCAGTGGTAGGAGGCAAGGCAAGGGGAGATTCTTAGTGTATGTTTGGCTGTGAAAGCACTGGCAAGGGAAGGTCAGAAACAGCAAGAGCTCTAAGCGCTTAGAGCTCTGGTGTGGGAGAAGTGGCTGTATGTTTTAACTTTGTGAGCTGGTGTGTGCCGAGAGTGAGAGTGAGCTTGAGAATGTGTCTTGGGAGTGGTGGGAGGCAAGGCAAGGGGAGATGCCAGGGGGGTGTCTGGCTGTGAGTGCGGTGGGAAGGGCAGTTGAATACAGCACCAGCTCTTAGGCCTTCGAGCTATGGTGTGGGAGAAATGGCTGCATGTTTGCACTTTGTGAGCTGGTCTGTGCGAAGAGTGAGAGTGAGCTTGCGAATGTGTATTGAGAGTGCTGGGAGGCAAGGCAAAAGTACATCCGCAGTGTCTGTCTGGGTGTGAAAGTGCTGGCAAGGGAAGGTGAGGACCAGCAAGAGCATTAAGCCCTTAGAAATATTAAGAGGGAAACATGGCTGTATGTTTTAACTTTGTGAGCTGGTGTGTGCCGAGAGTGAGAGTGAGCTTGCGAATGTGTCTTGGCAGTGGTAGGAGGCAAGGCAAGGGGAGATTCTTAGTGTATGTTTGGCTGTGAAAGCACTGGCAAGGGAAGGTCAGAAACAGCAAGAGCTCTAAGCCCTTAGAGCTCTGGTGTGGGAGAAATGGCTGTATGTTTTAACACTGGGAGCTGGTCTGTGCCGAGAGTGAGAGTGAGTTTGCGAATGTGTCTTGGCAGTGGTAGGAGGCAAGGCAAGGGGAGATTCTTAGTGTATGTTTGGCTGTGAAAGCACTGGCAAGGGAAGGTCAGAATCAGCAAGAGCTCTTAGCGCTTAGAGCTCTGGTGTGGGAGAAATGGCTGTATGTTTTAACTTTGTGAGCTGGTGTGTGCCGAGAGTGAGAGTGAGCTTGAGAATGTGTCTTGGGAGTGGTGGGAGGCAAGGCAAGGGGAGATGCCAGGGGGGTGTCTGGCTGTGAGTGCGGTGGGAAGGGCAGTTGAATACAGCACCAGCTCTTAGGCCTTAGAGCTATGGTGTGGGAGAAATGGCTGTATGTTTTAACTTTGTGAGCTGGTGTGTGCCGAGAGTGAGAGTGAGCTTGCGAATGTGTGTTGGCAGTGGTAGGAGGCAAGGCAAGGGGAGATTCTTAGTGTATGTTTTTCTGTAAAAGCACTGGCAAGGGAAGGTCAGAATCAGCAAGAGCTCTAAGCCCTTAGAGCTCTGGTGTGGGAGAAATGGCTGTATGTTTTAACTTTGTGAGCTGGTGTGTGCCGAGAGTGAGAGTGAGCTTGAGAATGTGTCTTGGCAGTGGCAGGAGGCAAGGCAAGGGGAGATTCTTAGTGTATGTTTGGCTGTGAAAGCACTGGCAAGGGAAGGTCAGAAACAGCAAGAGCTCTTAGCGCTTAGAGCTCTGGTGTGGGAGAAATGGCTGTATGTTTTAACTTTGTGAGCTGGTGTGTGCCGAGAGTGAGAGTGAGCTTGCGAATGTGTGTTGGCAGTGGTAGGAGGCAAGGCAAGGGGAGATTCTTAGTGTATGTTTGGCTGTGAAAGCACTGGCAAGGGAAGGTCAGAAACAGCAAGAGCTCTAAGCCCTTAGAGCTCTGGTGTGGGAGAAATGAGTGTATGTTTTAACTTTGTGAGCTGGTCTGTGCCGAGAGTGAGAGTGAGCTAGCGAATGTGTCTTGGCAGTGGTAGGAGGCAAGGCAAAGGGAGATTCTTAGTGTATGTTTGGCTGTGAAAGCACTGGCAAGGGAAGGTCAGAAACAGCAAGAGCTCTAAGCCCTTAGAGCTCTGGTGTGGGAGAAATGGCTGTATGTTTTAACACTGGGAGCTGGTCTGTGCCGAGAGTGAGAGTGAGTTTGCGAATGTGTCTTGGCAGTGGTAGGAGGCAAGGCAAGGGGAGATTCTTAGTGTATGTTTTTCTGTGAAAGCACTGGCAAGGGAAGGTCAGAAACAGCAAGAGCTCTAAGCCCTTAGAGCTCTGGTGTGGGAGAAATGGCTGTATGTTTTAACTTTGTGAGCTGGTGTGTGCCGAGAGTGAGAGTGAGCTTGAGAATGTGTCTTGGCAGTGGCAGGAGGCAAGGCAAGGGGAGATTCTTAGTGTATGTTTGGCTGTGAAAGCACTGGCAAGGGAAGGTCAGAAACAGCAAGAGCTCTAAGCCCTTAGAGCTCTGGTGTGGGAGAAATGGCTGTATGTTTTAACACTGGGAGCTGGTCTGTGCCGAGAGTGAGAGTGAGTTTGCGAATGTGTGTTGGCAGTGGTAGGAGGCAAGGCAAGGGGAGATTCTTAGTGTATGTTTGGCTGTGAAAGCACTGGCAAGGGAAGGTCAGAGTCAGCAAGAGCTCTAAGCGCTTAGAGCTCTGGTGTGGGAGAAATGGCTGTATGTTTTAACTTTGTGAGCTGGTGTGTGCCGAGAGTGAGAGTGAGCTTGAGAATGTGTCTTGGGAGTGGTGGGAGGCAAGGCAAGGGGAGATGCCAGGGGGGTGTCTGGCTGTGAGTGCGGTGGGAAGGGCAGTTGAATACAGCACCAGCTCTTAGGCCTTAGAGCTCTGGTGTGGGAGAAATGGCTGTATGTTTTAACTTTGTGAGCTGGTGTGTGCCGAGAGTGAGAGTGAGCTTGCGAATGTGTGTTGGCAGTGGTAGGAGGCAAGGCAAGGGGAGATTCTTAGTGTATGTTTGGCTGTGAAAGCACTGGCAAGGGAAGGTCAGAATCAGCAAGAGCTCTAAGCGCTTAGAGCTCTGGTGTGGGAGAAATGGCTGTATGTTTTAACTTTGTGAGCTGGTGTGTGCCGAGAGTGAGAGTGAGCTTGAGAATGTGTCTTGGGAGTGGTGGGAGGCAAGGCAAGGGGAGATGCCAGGGGGGTGTCTGGCTGTGAGTGCGGTGGGAAGGGCAGTTGAATACAGCACCAGCTCTTAGGCCTTCGAGCTATGGTGTGGGAGAAATGGCTGCATGTTTGCACTTTGTGAGCTGGTCTGTGCGAAGAGTGAGAGTGAGCTTGCGAATGTGTATTGAGAGTGCTGGGAGGCAAGGCAAAAGTACATCCGCAGTGTCTGTCTGGGTGTGAAAGTGCTGGCAAGGGAAGGTGAGGACCAGCAAGAGCATTAAGCCCTTAGAAATATTAAGAGGGAAACATGGCTGTATGTTTTAAGTTTGTGAGCTGGTGTGTGCCGAGAGTGAGAGTGAGCTTGAGAATGTGTCTTGGCAGTGGTAGGAGGCAAGGCAAGGGGAGATTCTTAGTGTATGTTTGGCTGTGAAAGCACTGGCAAGGGAAGGTCAGAAACAGCAAGAGCTCTAAGCCCTTAGAGCTCTGGTGTGGGAGAAATGAGTGTATGTTTTAACTTTGTGAGCTGGTCTGTGCCGAGAGTGAGAGTGAGCTTGCGAATGTGTCTTGGCAGTGGTAGGAGGCAAGGCAAGGGGAGATTCTTAGTGTATGTTTGGCTGTGAAAGCACTGGCAAGGGAAGGTCAGAAACAGCAAGAGCTCTAAGCCCTTAGAGCTCTGGTGTGGGAGAAATGAGTGTATGTTTTAACTTTGTGAGCTGGTCTGTGCCGAGAGTGAGAGTGAGCTTGCGAATGTGTCTTGGCAGTGGTAGGAGGCAAGGCAAGGGGAGATTCTTAGTGTATGTTTGGCTGTGAAAGCACTGGCAAGGGAAGGTCAGAAACAGCAAGAGCTCTAAGCCCTTAGAGCTCTGGTGCGGGAGAAATGGCTGTATGTTTTAACACTGGGAGCTGGTCTGTGCCGAGAGTGAGAGTGAGTTTGCGAATGTGTCTTGGCAGTGGTAGGAGGCAAGGCAAGGGGAGATTCTTAGTGTATGTTTTTCTGTGAAAGCACTGGCAAGGGAAGGTCAGAAACAGCAAGAGCTCTAAGCCCTTAGAGCTCTGGTGTGGGAGAAATGGCTGTATGTTTTAACTTTGTGAGCTGGTGTGTGCCGAGAGTGAGAGTGAGCTTGCGAATGTGTCTTGGCAGTGGCAGGAGGCAAGGCAAGGGGAGATTCTTAGTGTATGTTTGGCTGTGAAAGCACTGGCAAGGGAAGGTCAGAAACAGCAAGAGCTCTAAGCCCTTAGAGCTCTGGTGTGGGAGAAATGGCTGTATGTTTTAACACTGGGAGCTGGTCTGTGCCGAGAGTGAGAGTGAGTTTGCGAATGTGTCTTGGCAGTGGTAGGAGGCAAGGCAAGGGGAGATTCTTAGTGTATGTTTGGCTGTGAAAGCACTGGCAGGGGAAGGTCAGAATCAGCAAGAGCTCTAAGCCCTTAGAGCTCTGGTGTGGGAGAAATGGCTGTATGTTTTAACACTGGGAGCTGGTCTGTGCCGAGAGTGAGAGTGAGCTTGAGAATGTGTCTTGGCAGTGGTAGGAGGCAAGGCAAGGGGAGATTCTTAGTGTATGTTTTTCTGTGAAAGCACTGGCAAGGGAAGGTCAGAAACAGCAAGAGCTCTAAGCCCTTAGATCTCTGGTGTGGGAGAAATGGCTGTATGTTTTAACTTTGTGAGCTGGTGTGTGCCGAGAGTGAGAGTGAGCTTGAGAATGTGTCTTGGCAGTGGCAGGAGGCAAGGCAAGGGGAGATTCTTAGTGTATGTTTGGCTGTGAAAGCACTGGCAAGGGAAGGTCAGAAACAGCAAGAGCTCTAAGCCCTTAGAGCTCTGGTGTGGGAGAAATGGCTGTATGTTTTAACACTGGGAGCTGGTCTGTGCCGAGATTGAGAGTGAGTTTGCGAATGTGTCTTGGCAGTGGTAGGAGGCAAGGCAAGGGGAGATTCTTAGTGTATGTTTGGCTGTGAAAGCACTGGCAAGGGAAGGTCAGAAACAGCAAGAGCTCTAAGCGCTTAGAGCTCTGGTGTGGGAGAAGTGGCTGTATGTTTTAACTTTGTGAGCTGGTGTGTGCCGAGAGTGAGAGTGAGCTTGAGAATGTGTCTTGGGAGTGGTGGGAGGCAAGGCAAGGGGAGATGCCAGGGGGGTGTCTGGCTGTGAGTGCGGTGGGAAGGGCAGTTGAATACAGCACCAGCTCTTAGGCCTTCGAGCTATGGTGTGGGAGAAATGGCTGCATGTTTGCACTTTGTGAGCTGGTCTGTGCGAAGAGTGAGAGTGAGCTTGCGAATGTGTATTGAGAGTGCTGGGAGGCAAGGCAAAAGTACATCCGCAGTGTCTGTCTGGGTGTGAAAGTGCTGGCAAGGGAAGGTGAGGACCAGCAAGAGCATTAAGCCCTTAGAAATATTAAGAGGGAAACATGGCTGTATGTTTTAACTTTGTGAGCTGGTGTGTGCCGAGAGTGAGAGTGAGCTTGAGAATGTGTCTTGGGAGTGGTAGGAGGCAAGGCAAGGGGAGATTCTTAGTGTATGTTTTTCTGTGAAAGCACTGGCAAGGGAAGGTCAGAAACAGCAAGAGCTCTAAGCCCTTAGAGCTCTGGTGTGGGAGAAATGGCTGTATGTTTTAACTTTGTGAGCTGGTGTGTGCCGAGAGTGAGAGTGAGCTTGAGAATGTGTCTTGGCAGTGGTAGGAGGCAAGGCAAGGGGAGATTCTTAGTGTATGTTTGGCTGTGAAAGCACTGGCAAGGGAAGGTCAGAAACAGCAAGAGCTCTTAGCGCTTAGAGCTCTGGTGTGGGAGAAATGGCTGTATGTTTTAACTTTGTGAGCTGGTGTGTGCCGAGAGAGTGTGCTTGAGAATGTGTCTTGGGAGTGGTGGGAGGCAAGGCAAGGGGAGATGCCAGGGGGGTGTCTGGCTGTGAGTGCGGTGGGAAGGGCAGTTGAATACAGCACCAGCTCTTAGGCCTTAGAGCTCTGGTGTGGGAGAAATGGCTGTATGTTTTAACTTTGTGAGCTGGTCTGTGCCGAGAGTGAGAGTGAGCTTGCGAATGTGTCTTGGCAGTGGTAGGAGGCAAGGCAAGGGGAGATTCTTAGTGTATGTTTGGCTGTGAAAGCACTGGCAAGGGAAGGTCAGAAACAGCAAGAGCTCTAAGCCCTTAGAGCTCTGGTGTGGGAGAAATGAGTGTATGTTTTAACTTTGTGAGCTGGTCTGTGCCGAGAGTGAGAGTGAGCTTGCGAATGTGTCTTGGCAGTGGTAGGAGGCAAGGCAAGGGGAGATTCTTAGTGTATGTTTGGCTGTGAAAGCACTGGCAAGGGAAGGTCAGAAACAGCAAGAGCTCTAAGCCCTTAGAGCTCTGGTGTGGGAGAAATGGCTGTATGTTTTAACACTGGGAGCTGGTGTGTGCCGAGAGTGAGAGTGAGCTTGAGAATGTGTCTTGGCAGTGGCAGGAGGCAAGGCAAGGGGAGATTCTTAGTGTATGTTTGGCTGTGAAAGCACTGGCAAGGGAAGGTCAGAAACAGCAAGAGCTCTAAGCCCTTAGAGCTCTGGTGTGGGAGAAATGGCTGTATGTTTTAACACTGGGAGCTGGTCTGTGCCGAGATTGAGAGTGAGTTTGCGAATGTGTCTAGGCAGTGGTAGGAGGCAAGGCAAGGGGAGATTCTTAGTGTATGTTTGGCTGTGAAAGCACTGGCAAGGGAAGGTCAGAAACAGCAAGAGCTCTAAGCGCTTAGAGCTCTGGTGTGGGAGAAGTGGCTGTATGTTTTAACTTTGTGAGCTGGTGTGTGCCGAGAGTGAGAGTGAGCTTGAGAATGTGTCTTGGGAGTGGTGGGAGGCAAGGCAAGGGGAGATGCCAGGGGGGTGTCTGGCTGTGAGTGCGGTGGGAAGGGCAGTTGAATACAGCACCAGCTCTTAGGCCTTCGAGCTATGGTGTGGGAGAAATGGCTGCATGTTTGCACTTTGTGAGCTGGTCTGTGCGAAGAGTGAGAGTGAGCTTGCGAATGTGTATTGAGAGTGCTGGGAGGCAAGGCAAAAGTACATCCGCAGTGTCTGTCTGGGTGTGAAAGTGCTGGCAAGGGAAGGTGAGGACCAGCAAGAGCATTAAGCCCTTAGAAATATTAAGAGGGAAACATGGCTGTATGTTTTAACTTTGTGAGCTGGTGTGTGCCGAGAGTGAGAGTGAGCTTGCGAATGTGTCTTGGCAGTGGTAGGAGGCAAGGCAAGGGGAGATTCTTAGTGTATGTTTTTCTGTGAAAGCACTGGCAAGGGAAGGTCAGAAACAGCAAGAGCTCTAAGCCCTTAGAGCTCTGGTGTGGGAGAAATGGCTGTATGTTTTAACTTTGTGAGCTGGTGTGTGCCGAGAGTGAGAGTGAGCTTGAGAATGTGTCTTGGCAGTGGCAGGAGGCAAGGCAAGGGGAGATTCTTAGTGTATGTTTGGCTGTGAAAGCACTGGCAAGGGAAGGTCAGAAACAGCAAGAGCTCTAAGCCCTTAGAGCTCTGGTGTGGGAGAAATGGCTGTATGTTTTAACACTGGGAGCTGGTCTGTGCCGAGAGTGAGAGTGAGCTTGCGAATGTGTCTTGGCAGTGGTAGGAGGCAAGGCAAGGGGAGATTCTTAGTGTATGTTTGGCTGTGAAAGCACTGGCAAGGGAAGGTCAGAATCAGCAAGAGCTCTAAGCCCTTAGAGCTCTGGTGTGGGAGAAATGGCTGTATGTTTTAACTTTGTGAGCTGGTCTGTGCCGAGAGTGAGAGTGAGCTTGCGAATGTGTCTTGGCAGTGGTAGGAGGCAAGGCAAGGGGAGATTCTTAGTGTATGTTTTTCTGTGAAAGCACTGGCAAGGGAAGGTCAGAAACAGCAAGAGCTCTAAGCCCTTAGAGCTCTGGTGTGGGAGAAATGGCTGTATGTTTTAACTTTGTGAGCTGGTGTGTGCCGAGAGTGAGAGTGAGCTTGAGAATGTGTCTTGGCAGTGGCAGGAGGCAAGGCAAGGGGAGATTCTTAGTGTATGTTTGGCTGTGAAAGCACTGGCAAGGGAAGGTCAGAAACAGCAAGAGCTCTAAGCCCTTAGAGCTCTGGTGTGGGAGAAATGGCTGTATGTTTTAACACTGGGAGCTGGTCTGTGCCGAGAGTGAGAGTGAGTTTGCGAATGTGTCTTGGCAGTGGTAGGAGGCAAGGCAAGGGGAGATTCTTAGTGTATGTTTGGCTGTGAAAGCACTGGCAAGGGAAGGTCAGAATCAGCAAGAGCTCTAAGCCCTTAGAGCTCTGGTGTGGGAGAAATGGCTGTATGTTTTAACTTTGTGAGCTGGTCTGTGCCGAGAGTGAGAGTGAGCTTGAGAATGTGTCTTGGCAGTGGTAGGAGGCAAGGCAAGGGGAGATTCTTAGTGTATGTTTTTCTGTGAAAGCACTGGCAAGGGAAGGTCAGAAACAGCAAGAGCTCTAAGCCCTTAGAGCTCTGGTGTGGGAGAAATGGCTGTATGTTTTAACTTTGTGAGCTGGTCTGTGCCGAGAGTGAGAGTGAGCTTGAGAATGTGTCTTGGCAGTGGCAGGAGGCAAGGCAAGGGGAGATTCTTAGTGTATGTTTGGCTGTGAAAGCACTGGCAAGGGAAGGTCAGAAACAGCAAGAGCTCTAAGCCCTTAGAGCTCTGGTGTGGGAGAAATGGCTGTATGTTTTAACACTGGGAGCTGGTCTGTGCCGAGAGTGAGAGTGAGTTTGCGAATGTGTCTTGGCAGTGGTAGGAGGCAAGGCAAGGGGAGATTCTTAGTGTATGTTTGGCTGTGAAAGCACTGGCAAGGGAAGGTCAGAAACAGCAAGAGCTCTAAGCGCTTAGAGCTCTGGTGTGGGAGAAGTGGCTGTATGTTTTAACTTTGTGAGCTGGTGTGTGCCGAGAGTGAGAGTGAGCTTGAGAATGTGTCTTGGGAGTGGTGGGAGGCAAGGCAAGGGGAGATGCCAGGGGGGTGTCTGGCTGTGAGTGCGGTGGGAAGGGCAGTTGAATACAGCACCAGCTCTTAGGCCTTCGAGCTATGGTGTGGGAGAAATGGCTGCATGTTTGCACTTTGTGAGCTGGTCTGTGCGAAGAGTGAGAGTGAGCTTGCGAATGTGTCTTGAGAGTGCTGGGAGGCAAGGCAAAAGTACATCCGCAGTGTCTGTCTGGGTGTGAAAGTGCTGGCAAGGGAAGGTGAGGACCAGCAAGAGCATTAAGCCCTTAGAAATATTAAGAGGGAAACATGGCTGTATGTTTTAAGTTTGTGAGCTGGTGTGTGCCGAGAGTGAGAGTGAGCTTGAGAATGTGTCTTGGCAGTGGTAGGAGGCAAGGCAAGGGGAGATTCTTAGTGTATGTTTTTCTGTGAAAGCACTGGCAAGGGAAGGTCAGAAACAGCAAGAGCTCTAAGCCCTTAGAGCTCTGGTGTGGGAGAAATGGCTGTATGTTTTAACTTTGTGAGCTGGTGTGTGCCGAGAGTGAGAGTGAGCTTGAGAATGTGTCTTGGCAGTGGCAGGAGGCAAGGCAAGGGGAGATTCTTAGTGTATGTTTGGCTGTGAAAGCACTGGCAAGGGAAGGTCAGAAACAGCAAGAGCTCTTAGCGCTTAGAGCTCTGGTGTGGGAGAAATGGCTGTATGTTTTAACTTTGTGAGCTGGTGTGTGCCGAGAGAGTGTGCTTGAGAATGTGTCTTGGGAGTGGTGGGAGGCAAGGCAAGGGGAGATGCCAGGGGGGTGTCTGGCTGTGAGTGCGGTGGGAAGGGCAGTTGAATACAGCACCAGCTCTTAGGCCTTAGAGCTCTGGTGTGGGAGAAATGGCTGTATGTTTTAACTTTGTGAGCTGGTGTGTGCCGAGAGTGAGAGTGAGCTTGCGAATGTGTGTTGGCAGTGGTAGGAGGCAAGGCAAGGGGAGATTCTTAGTGTATGTTTGGCTGTGAAAGCACTGGCAAGGGAAGGTCAGAATCAGCAAGAGCTCTAAGCGCTTAGAGCTCTGGTGTGGGAGAAATGGCTGTATGTTTTAACTTTGTGAGCTGGTGTGTGCCGAGAGTGAGAGTGAGCTTGAGAATGTGTCTTGGGAGTGGTGGGAGGCAAGGCAAGGGGAGATGCCAGGGGGGTGTCTGGCTGTGAGTGCGGTGGGAAGGGCAGTTGAATACAGCACCAGCTCTTAGGCCTTAGAGCTCTGGTGTGGGAGAAATGGCTGTATGTTTTAACTTTGTGAGCTGGTCTGTGCCGAGAGTGAGAGTGAGCTTGCGAATGTGTGTTGGCAGTGGTAGGAGGCAAGGCAAGGGGAGATTCTTAGTGTATGTTTTTCTGTGAAAGCACTGGCAAGGGAAGGTCAGAATCAGCAAGAGCTCTAAGCGCTTAGAGCTCTGGTGTGGGAGAAATGGCTGTATGTTTTAACTTTGTGAGCTGGTGTGTGCCGAGAGTGAGAGTGAGCTTGAGAATGTGTCTTGGGAGTGGTGGGAGGCAAGGCAAGGGGAGATGCCAGGGGGGTGTCTGGCTGTGAGTGCGGTGGGAAGGGCAGTTGAATACAGCACCAGCTCTTAGGCCTTCGAGCTATGGTGTGGGAGAAATGGCTGCATGTTTGCACTTTGTGAGCTGGTCTGTGCGAAGAGTGAGAGTGAGCTTGCGAATGTGTATTGAGAGTGCTGGGAGGCAAGGCAAAAGTACATCCGCAGTGTCTGTCTGGGTGTGAAAGTGCTGGCAAGGGAAGGTGAGGACCAGCAAGAGCATTAAGCCCTTAGAAATATTAAGAGGGAAACATGGCTGTATGTTTTAAGTTTGTGAGCTGGTGTGTGCCGAGAGTGAGAGTGAGCTTGAGAATGTGTCTTGGCAGTGGTAGGAGGCAAGGCAAGGGGAGATTCTTAGTGTATGTTTTTCTGTGAAAGCACTGGCAAGGGAAGGTCAGAAACAGCAAGAGCTCTAAGCCCTTAGAGCTCTGGTGTGGGAGAAATGAGTGTATGTTTTAACTTTGTGAGCTGGTCTGTGCCGAGAGTGAGAGTGAGCTTGCGAATGTGTCTTGGCAGTGGTAGGAGGCAAGGCAAGGGGAGATTCTTAGTGTATGTTTGGCTGTGAAAGCACTGGCAAGGGAAGGTCAGAAACAGCAAGAGCTCTAAGCCCTTAGAGCTCTGGTGTGGGAGAAATGAGTGTATGTTTTAACTTTGTGAGCTGGTCTGTGCCGAGAGTGAGAGTGAGCTTGCGAATGTGTCTTGGCAGTGGTAGGAGGCAAGGCAAGGGGAGATTCTTAGTGTATGTTTGGCTGTGAAAGCACTGGCAAGGGAAGGTCAGAAACAGCAAGAGCTCTAAGCCCTTAGAGCTCTGGTGTGGGAGAAATGGCTGTATGTTTTAACACTGGGAGCTGGTCTGTGCCGAGAGTGAGAGTGAGTTTGCGAATGTGTCTTGGCAGTGGTAGGAGGCAAGGCAAGGGGAGATTCTTAGTGTATGTTTTTCTGTGAAAGCACTGGCAAGGGAAGGTCAGAAACAGCAAGAGCTCTAAGCCCTTAGAGCTCTGGTGTGGGAGAAATGGCTGTATGTTTTAACTTTGTGAGCTGGTGTGTGCCGAGAGTGAGAGTGAGCTTGAGAATGTGTCTTGGCAGTGGCAGGAGGCAAGGCAAGGGGAGATTCTTAGTGTATGTTTGGCTGTGAAAGCACTGGCAAGGGAAGGTCAGAAACAGCAAGAGCTCTAAGCCCTTAGAGCTCTGGTGTGGGAGAAATGGCTGTATGTTTTAACACTGGGAGCTGGTCTGTGCCGAGAGTGAGAGTGAGTTTGCGAATGTGTCTTGGCAGTGGTAGGAGGCAAGGCAAGGGGAGATTCTTAGTGTATGTTTGGCTGTGAAAGCACTGGCAAGGGAAGGTCAGAAACAGCAAGAGCTCTAAGCGCTTAGAGCTCTGGTGTGGGAGAAGTGGCTGTATGTTTTAACTTTGTGAGCTGGTCTGTGCCGAGAGTGAGAGTGAGCTTGAGAATGTGTCTTGGGAGTGGTGGGAGGCAAGGCAAGGGGAGATGCCAGGGGGGTGTCTGGCTGTGAGTGCGGTGGGAAGGGCAGTTGAATACAGCACCAGCTCTTAGGCCTTCGAGCTATGGTGTGGGAGAAATGGCTGCATGTTTGCACTTAGTGAGCTGGTCTGTGCGAAGAGTGAGAGTGAGCTTGCGAATGTGTATTGAGAGTGCTGGGAGGCAAGGCAAAAGTACATCCGCAGTGTCTGTCTGGGTGTGAAAGTGCTGGCAAGGGAAGGTGAGGACCAGCAAGAGCATTAAGCCCTTAGAAATATTAAGAGGGAAACATGGCTGTATGTTTTAACTTTGTGAGCTGGTCTGTGCCGAGAGTGAGAGTGAGCTTGCGAATGTGTCTTGGCAGTGGTAGGAGGCAAGGCAAGGGGAGATTCTTAGTGTATGTTTTTCTGTGAAAGCACTGGCAAGGGAAGGTCAGAAACAGCAAGAGCTCTAAGCCCTTAGAGCTCTGGTGTGGGAGAAATGGCTGTATGTTTTAACTTTGTGAGCTGGTGTGTGCCGAGAGTGAGAGTGAGCTTGAGAATGTGTCTTGGCAGTGGCAGGAGGCAAGGCAAGGGGAGATTCTTAGTGTATGTTTGGCTGTGAAAGCACTGGCAAGGGAAGGTCAGAAACAGCAAGAGCTCTAAGCCCTTAGAGCTCTGGTGTGGGAGAAATGGCTGTATGTTTTAACACTGGGAGCTGGTCTGTGCCGAGAGTGAGAGTGAGTTTGCGAATGTGTCTTGGCAGTGGTAGGAGGCAAGGCAAGGGGAGATTCTTAGTGTATGTTTGGCTGTGAAAGCACTGGCAAGGGAAGGTCAGAAACAGCAAGAGCTCTAAGCGCTTAGAGCTCTGGTGTGGGAGAAGTGGCTGTATGTTTTAACTTTGTGAGCTGGTCTGTGCCGAGAGTGAGAGTGAGCTTGAGAATGTGTCTTGGGAGTGGTGGGAGGCAAGGCAAGGGGAGATGCCAGGGGGGTGTCTGGCTGTGAGTGCGGTGGGAAGGGCAGTTGAATACAGCACCAGCTCTTAGGCCTTCGAGCTATGGTGTGGGAGAAATGGCTGCATGTTTGCACTTAGTGAGCTGGTCTGTGCGAAGAGTGAGAGTGAGCTTGCGAATGTGTATTGAGAGTGCTGGGAGGCAAGGCAAAAGTACATCCGCAGTGTCTGTCTGGGTGTGAAAGTGCTGGCAAGGGAAGGTGAGGACCAGCAAGAGCATTAAGCCCTTAGAAATATTAAGAGGGAAACATGGCTGTATGTTTTAACTTTGTGAGCTGGTCTGTGCCGAGAGTGAGAGTGAGCTTGCGAATGTGTCTTGGCAGTGGTAGGAGGCAAGGCAAGGGGAGATTCTTAGTGTATGTTTTTCTGTGAAAGCACTGGCAAGGGAAGGTCAGAAACAGCAAGAGCTCTAAGCCCTTAGAGCTCTGGTGTGGGAGAAATGGCTGTATGTTTTAACTTTGTGAGCTGGTGTGTGCCGAGAGTGAGAGTGAGCTTGAGAATGTGTCTTGGCAGTGGTAGGAGGCAAGGCAAGGGGAGATTCTTAGTGTATGTTTGGCTGTGAAAGCACTGGCAAGGGAAGGTCAGAAACAGCAAGAGCTCTAAGCCCTTAGAGCTCTGGTGTGGGAGAAATGGCTGTATGTTTTAACACTGGGAGCTGGTCTGTGCCGAGAGTGAGAGTGAGTTTGCGAATGTGTCTTGGCAGTGGTAGGAGGCAAGGCAAGGGGAGATTCTTAGTGTATGTTTGGCTGTGAAAGCACTGGCAAGGGAAGGTCAGAAACAGCAAGAGCTCTAAGCCCTTAGAGCTCTGGTGTGGGAGAAATGAGTGTATGTTTTAACTTTGTGAGCTGGTCTGTGCCGAGAGTGAGAGTGAGCTTGAGAATGTGTCTTGGCAGTGGTAGGAGGCAAGGCAAGGGGAGATTCTTAGTGTATGTTTTTCTGTGAAAGCACTGGCAAGGGAAGGTCAGAAACAGCAAGAGCTCTAAGCCCTTAGAGCTCTGGTGTGGGAGAAATGGCTGTATGTTTTAACTTTGTGAGCTGGTCTGTGCCGAGAGTGAGAGTGAGCTTGAGAATGTGTCTTGGCAGTGGCAGGAGGCAAGGCAAGGGGAGATTCTTAGTGTATGTTTGGCTGTGAAAGCACTGGCAAGGGAAGGTCAGAAACAGCAAGAGCTCTAAGCCCTTAGAGCTCTGGTGTGGGAGAAATGGCTGTATGTTTTAACACTGGGAGCTGGTCTGTGCCGAGAGTGAGAGTGAGTTTGCGAATGTGTCTTGGCAGTGGTAGGAGGCAAGGCAAGGGGAGATTCTTAGTGTATGTTTGGCTGTGAAAGCACTGGCAAGGGAAGGTCAGAAACAGCAAGAGCTCTAAGCGCTTAGAGCTCTGGTGTGGGAGAAGTGGCTGTATGTTTTAACTTTGTGAGCTGGTGTGTGCCGAGAGTGAGAGTGAGCTTGAGAATGTGTCTTGGGAGTGGTGGGAGGCAAGGCAAGGGGAGATGCCAGGGGGGTGTCTGGCTGTGAGTGCGGTGGGAAGGGCAGTTGAATACAGCACCAGCTCTTAGGCCTTCGAGCTATGGTGTGGGAGAAATGGCTGCATGTTTGCACTTTGTGAGCTGGTCTGTGCGAAGAGTGAGAGTGATCTTGCGAATGTGTATTGAGAGTGCTGGGAGGCAAGGCAAAAGTACATCCGCAGTGTCTGTCTGGGTGTGAAAGTGCTGGCAAGGGAAGGTGAGGACCAGCAAGAGCATTAAGCCCTTAGAAATATTAAGAGGGAAACATGGCTGTATGTTTTAAGTTTGTGAGCTGGTGTGTGCCGAGAGTGAGAGTGAGCTTGAGAATGTGTCTTGGCAGTGGTAGGAGGCAAGGCAAGGGGAGATTCTTAGTGTATGTTTGGCTGTGAAAGCACTGGCAAGGGAAGGTCAGAAACAGCAAGAGCTCTAAGCCCTTAGAGCTCTGGTGTGGGAGAAATGGCTGTATGTTTTAACTTTGTGAGCTGGTGTGTGCCGAGAGTGAGAGTGAGCTTGAGAATGTGTCTTGGGAGTGGCAGGAGGCAAGGCAAGGGGAGATTCTTAGTGTATGTTTGGCTGTGAAAGCACTGGCAAGGGAAGGTCAGAAACAGCAAGAGCTCTTAGCGCTTAGAGCTCTGGTGTGGGAGAAATGGCTGTATGTTTTAACTTTGTGAGCTGGTGTGTGCCGAGAGAGTGTGCTTGAGAATGTGTCTTGGGAGTGGTGGGAGGCAAGGCAAGGGGAGATGCCAGGGGGGTGTCTGGCTGTGAGTGCGGTGGGAAGGGCAGTTGAATACAGCACCAGCTCTTAGGCCTTAGAGCTCTGGTGTGGGAGAAATGGCTGTATGTTTTAACTTTGTGAGCTGGTGTGTGCCGAGAGTGAGAGTGAGCTTGCGAATGTGTGTTGGCAGTGGTAGGAGGCAAGGCAAGGGGAGATTCTTAGTGTATGTTTGGCTGTGAAAGCACTGGCAAGGGAAGGTCAGAATCAGCAAGAGCTCTAAGCCCTTAGAGCTCTGGTGTGGGAGAAATGGCTGTATGTTTTAACTTTGTGAGCTGGTGTGTGCCGAGAGTGAGAGTGAGCTTGAGAATGTGTCTTGGGAGTGGTGGGAGGCAAGGCAAGGGGAGATGCCAGGGGGGTGTCTGGCTGTGAGTGCGGTGGGAAGGGCAGTTGAATACAGCACCAGCTCTTAGGCCTTAGAGCTCTGGTGTGGGAGAAATGGCTGTATGTTTTAACTTTGTGAGCTGGTGTGTGCCGAGAGTGAGAGTGAGCTTGCGAATGTGTGTTGGCAGTGGTAGGAGGCAAGGCAAGGGGAGATTCTTAGTGTATGTTTTTCTGTGAAAGCACTGGCAAGGGAAGGTCAGAAACAGCAAGAGCTCTAAGCCCTTAGAGCTCTGGTGTGGGAGAAATGGCTGTATGTTTTAACACTGGGAGCTGGTCTGTGCCGAGAGTGAGAGTGAGTTTGCGAATGTGTCTTGGCAGTGGTAGGAGGCAAGGCAAGGGGAGATTCTTAGTGTATGTTTGGCTGTGAAAGCACTGGCAAGGGAAGGTCAGAATCAGCAAGAGCTCTAAGCCCTTAGAGCTCTGGTGTGGGAGAAATGGCTGTATGTTTTAACTTTGTGAGCTGGTGTGTGCCGAGAGTGAGAGTGAGCTTGCGAATGTGTCTTGGCAGTGGTAGGAGGCAAGGCAAGGGGAGATTCTTAGTGTATGTTTTTCTGTGAAAGCACTGGCAAGGGAAGGTCAGAAACAGCAAGAGCTCTAAGCCCTTAGAGCTCTGGTGTGGGAGAAATGGCTGTATGTTTTAACTTTGTGAGCTGGTGTGTGCCGAGAGTGAGAGTGAGCTTGAGAATGTGTCTTGGCAGTGGCAGGAGGCAAGGCAAGGGGAGATTCTTAGTGTATGTTTGGCTGTGAAAGCACTGGCAAGGGAAGGTCAGAAACAGCAAGAGCTCTAAGCCCTTAGAGCTCTGGTGTGGGAGAAATGGCTGTATGTTTTAACACTGGGAGCTGGTCTGTGCCGAGAGTGAGAGTGAGTTTGCGAATGTGTCTTGGCAGTGGTAGGAGGCAAGGCAAGGGGAGATTCTTAGTGTATGTTTGGCTGTGAAAGCACTGGCAAGGGAAGGTCAGAAACAGCAAGAGCTCTAAGCGCTTAGAGCTCTGGTGTGGGAGAAGTGGCTGTATGTTTTAACTTTGTGAGCTGGTGTGTGCCGAGAGTGAGAGTGAGCTTGAGAATGTGTCTTGGGAGTGGTGGGAGGCAAGGCAAGGGGAGATGCCAGGGGGGTGTCTGGCTGTGAGTGCGGTGGGAAGGGCAGTTGAATACAGCACCAGCTCTTAGGCCTTCGAGCTATGGTGTGGGAGAAATGGCTGCATGTTTGCACTTTGTGAGCTGGTCTGTGCGAAGAGTGAGAGTGATCTTGCGAATGTGTATTGAGAGTGCTGGGAGGCAAGGCAAAAGTACATCCGCAGTGTCTGTCTGGGTGTGAAAGTGCTGGCAAGGGAAGGTGAGGACCAGCAAGAGCATTAAGCCCTTAGAAATATTAAGAGGGAAACATGGCTGTATGTTTTAAGTTTGTGAGCTGGTGTGTGCCGAGAGTGAGAGTGAGCTTGAGAATGTGTCTTGGCAGTGGTAGGAGGCAAGGCAAGGGGAGATTCTTAGTGTATGTTTGGCTGTGAAAGCACTGGCAAGGGAAGGTCAGAAACAGCAAGAGCTCTAAGCCCTTAGAGCTCTGGTGTGGGAGAAATGGCTGTATGTTTTAACTTTGTGAGCTGGTGTGTGCCGAGAGTGAGAGTGAGCTTGAGAATGTGTCTTGGGAGTGGCAGGAGGCAAGGCAAGGGGAGATTCTTAGTGTATGTTTGGCTGTGAAAGCACTGGCAAGGGAAGGTCAGAAACAGCAAGAGCTCTTAGCGCTTAGAGCTCTGGTGTGGGAGAAATGGCTGTATGTTTTAACTTTGTGAGCTGGTGTGTGCCGAGAGAGTGTGCTTGAGAATGTGTCTTGGGAGTGGTGGGAGGCAAGGCAAGGGGAGATGCCAGGGGGGTGTCTGGCTGTGAGTGCGGTGGGAAGGGCAGTTGAATACAGCACCAGCTCTTAGGCCTTAGAGCTCTGGTGTGGGAGAAATGGCTGTATGTTTTAACTTTGTGAGCTGGTGTGTGCCGAGAGTGAGAGTGAGCTTGTGAATGGTGTTGGCAGTGGTAGGAGGCAAGGCAAGGGGAGATTCTTAGTGTATGTTTGGCTGTGAAAGCACTGGCAAGGGAAGGTCAGAATCAGCAAGAGCTCTAAGCGCTTAGAGCTCTGGTGTGGGAGAAATGGCTGTATGTTTTAACTTTGTGAGCTGGTGTGTGCCGAGAGTGAGAGTGAGCTTGAGAATGTGTCTTGGGAGTGGTGGGAGGCAAGGCAAGGGGAGATGCCAGGGGGGTGTCTGGCTGTGAGTGCGGTGGGAAGGGCAGTTGAATACAGCACCAGCTCTTAGGCCTTAGAGCTCTGGTGTGGGAGAAATGGCTGTATGTTTTAACTTTGTGAGCTGGTGTGTGCCGAGAGTGAGAGTGAGCTTGCGAATGTGTGTTGGCAGTGGTAGGAGGCAAGGCAAGGGGAGATTCTTAGTGTATGTTTTTCTGTGAAAGCACTGGCAAGGGAAGGTCAGAATCAGCAAGAGCTCTAAGCGCTTAGAGCTCTGGTGTGGGAGAAATGGCTGTATGTTTTAACTTTGTGAGCTGGTGTGTGCCGAGAGTGAGAGTGAGCTTGAGAATGTGTCTTGGGAGTGGTGGGAGGCAAGGCAAGGGGAGATGCCAGGGGGGTGTCTGGCTGTGAGTGCGGTGGGAAGGGCAGTTGAATACAGCACCAGCTCTTAGGCCTTCGAGCTATGGTGTGGGAGAAATGGCTGCATGTTTGCACTTTGTGAGCTGGTCTGTGCGAAGAGTGTATTGAGAGTGCTGGGAGGCAAGGCAAAAGTACATCCGCAGTGTCTGTCTGGGTGTGAAAGTGCTGGCAAGGGAAGGTGAGGACCAGCAAGAGCATTAAGCCCTTAGAAATATTAAGAGGGAAACATGGCTGTATGTTTTAAGTTTGTGAGCTGGTGTGTGCCGAGAGTGAGAGTGAGCTTGAGAATGTGTCTTGGCAGTGGTAGGAGGCAAGGCAAGGGGAGATTCTTAGTGTATGTTTTTCTGTGAAAGCACTGGCAAGGGAAGGTCAGAAACAGCAAGAGCTCTAAGCCCTTAGAGCTCTGGTGTGGGAGAAATGAGTGTATGTTTTAACTTTGTGAGCTGGTCTGTGCCGAGAGTGAGAGTGAGCTTGCGAATGTGTCTTGGCAGTGGTAGGAGGCAAGGCAAGGGGAGATTCTTAGTGTATGTTTGGCTGTGAAAGCACTGGCAAGGGAAGGTCAGAAACAGCAAGAGCTCTAAGCCCTTAGAGCTCTGGTGTGGGAGAAATGAGTGTATGTTTTAACTTTGTGAGCTGGTCTGTGCCGAGAGTGAGAGTGAGCTTGCGAATGTGTCTTGGCAGTGGTAGGAGGCAAGGCAAGGGGAGATTCTTAGTGTATGTTTGGCTGTGAAAGCACTGGCAAGGGAAGGTCAGAAACAGCAAGAGCTCTAAGCCCTTAGAGCTCTGGTGTGGGAGAAATGGCTGTATGTTTTAACACTGGGAGCTGGTCTGTGCCGAGAGTGAGAGTGAGTTTGCGAATGTGTCTTGGCAGTGGTAGGAGGCAAGGCAAGGGGAGATTCTTAGTGTATGTTTTTCTGTGAAAGCACTGGCAAGGGAAGGTCAGAAACAGCAAGAGCTCTAAGCCCTTAGAGCTCTGGTGTGGGAGAAATGGCTGTATGTTTTAACTTTGTGAGCTGGTGTGTGCCGAGAGTGAGAGTGAGCTTGAGAATGTGTCTTGGCAGTGGCAGGAGGCAAGGCAAGGGGAGATTCTTAGTGTATGTTTGGCTGTGAAAGCACTGGCAAGGGAAGGTCAGAAACAGCAAGAGCTCTAAGCCCTTAGAGCTCTGGTGTGGGAGAAATGGCTGTATGTTTTAACACTGGGAGCTGGTCTGTGCCGAGAGTGAGAGTGAGCTTGCGAATGTGTGTTGGCAGTGGTAGGAGGCAAGGCAAGGGGAGATTCTTAGTGTATGTTTGGCTGTGAAAGCACTGGCAAGGGAAGGTCAGAAACAGCAAGAGCTCTAAGCGCTTAGAGCTCTGGTGTGGGAGAAGTGGCTGTATGTTTTAACTTTGTGAGCTGGTGTGTGCCGAGAGTGAGAGTGAGCTTGAGAATGTGTCTTGGGAGTGGTGGGAGGCAAGGCAAGGGGAGATGCCAGGGGGGTGTCTGGCTGTGAGTGCGGTGGGAAGGGCAGTTGAATACAGCACCAGCTCTTAGGCCTTCGAGCTATGGTGTGGGAGAAATGGCTGCATGTTTGCACTTTGTGAGCTGGTCTGTGCGAAGAGTGAGAGTGAGCTTGCGAATGTGTATTGAGAGTGCTGGGAGGCAAGGCAAAAGTACATCCGCAGTGTCTGTCTGGGTGTGAAAGTGCTGGCAAGGGAAGGTGAGGACCAGCAAGAGCATTAAGCCCTTAGAAATATTAAGAGGGAAACATGGCTGTATGTTTTAAGTTTGTGAGCTGGTGTGTGCCGAGAGTGAGAGTGAGCTTGAGAATGTGTCTTGGCAGTGGTAGGAGGCAAGGCAAGGGGAGATTCTTAGTGTATGTTTGGCTGTGAAAGCACTGGCAAGGGAAGGTCAGAAACAGCAAGAGCTCTAAGCCCTTAGAGCTCTGGTGTGGGAGAAATGGCTGTATGTTTTAACACTGGGAGCTGGTGTGTGCCGAGAGTGAGAGTGAGTTTGCGAATGTGTCTTGGCAGTGGTAGGAGGCAAGGCAAGGGGAGATTCTTAGTGTATGTTTGGCTGTGAAAGCACTGGCAAGGGAAGGTCAGAAACAGCAAGAGCTCTAAGCCCTTAGAGCTCTGGTGTGGGAGAAATGGCTGTATGTTTTAACTTTGTGAGCTGGTGTGTGCCGAGAGTGAGAGTGAGCTTGAGAATGTGTCTTGGCAGTGGTAGGAGGCAAGGCAAGGGGAGATTCTTAGTGTATGTTTTTCTGTGAAAGCACTGGCAAGGGAAGGTCAGAAACAGCAAGAGCTCTAAGCCCTTAGAGCTCTGGTGAGAGAGAAATGGCTGTATGTTTTAACTTTGTGAGCTGGTCTGTGCCGAGAGTGAGAGTGAGCTTGAGAATGTGTCTTGGCAGTGGCAGGAGGCAAGGCAAGGGGAGATTCTTAGTGTATGTTTGGCTGTGAAAGCACTGGCAAGGGAAGGTCAGAAACAGCAAGAGCTCTAAGCCCTTAGAGCTCTGGTGTGGGAGAAATGGCTGTATGTTTTAACACTGGGAGCTGGTCTGTGCCGAGATTGAGAGTGAGTTTGCGAATGTGTCTTGGCAGTGGTAGGAGGCAAGGCAAGGGGAGATTCTTAGTGTATGTTTGGCTGTGAAAGCACTGGCAAGGGAAGGTCAGAAACAGCAAGAGCTCTAAGCGCTTAGAGCTCTGGTGTGGGAGAAGTGGCTGTATGTTTTAACTTTGTGAGCTGGTGTGTGCCGAGAGTGAGAGTGAGCTTGAGAATGTGTCTTGGGAGTGGTGGGAGGCAAGGCAAGGGGAGATGCCAGGGGGGTGTCTGGCTGTGAGTGCGGTGGGAAGGGCAGTTGAATACAGCACCAGCTCTTAGGCCTTCGAGCTATGGTGTGGGAGAAATGGCTGCATGTTTGCACTTGTGAGCTGGTCTGTGCGAAGAGTGAGAGTGAGCTTGCGAATGTGTATTGAGAGTGCTGGGAGGCAAGGCAAAAGTACATCCGCAGTGTCTGTCTGGGTGTGAAAGTGCTGGCAAGGGAAGGTGAGGACCAGCAAGAGCATTAAGCCCTTAGAAATATTAAGAGGGAAACATGGCTGTATGTTTTAAGTTTGTGAGCTGGTGTGTGCCGAGAGTGAGAGTGAGCTTGAGAATGTGTCTTGGGAGTGGTAGGAGGCAAGGCAAGGGGAGATTCTTAGTGTATGTTTTTCTGTGAAAGCACTGGCAAGGGAAGGTCAGAAACAGCAAGAGCTCTAAGCCCTTAGAGCTCTGGTGTGGGAGAAATGGCTGTATGTTTTAACTTTGTGAGCTGGTGTGTGCCGAGAGTGAGAGTGAGCTTGAGAATGTGTCTTGGGAGTGGCAGGAGGCAAGGCAAGGGGAGATTCTTAGTGTATGTTTGGCTGTGAAAGCACTGGCAAGGGAAGGTCAGAAACAGCAAGAGCTCTAAGCGCTTAGAGCTCTGGTGTGGGAGAAATGGCTGTATGTTTTAACTTTGTGAGCTGGTGTGTGCCGAGAGTGAGAGTGTGCTTGAGAATGTGTCTTGGCAGTGGTGGGAGGCAAGGCAAGGGGAGATGCCAGGGGGGTGTCTGGCTGTGAGTGCGGTGGGAAGGGCAGTTGAATACAGCACCAGCTCTTAGGCCTTAGAGCTCTGGTGTGGGAGAAATGGCTGTATGTTTTAACTTTGTGAGCTGGTGTGTGCCGAGAGTGAGAGTGAGCTTGCGAATGTGTGTTGGCAGTGGTAGGAGGCAAGGCAAGGGGAGATTCTTAGTGTATGTTTGGCTGTGAAAGCACTGGCAAGGGAAGGTCAGAATCAGCAAGAGCTCTAAGCGCTTAGAGCTCTGGTGTGGGAGAAATGGCTGTATGTTTTAACTTTGTGAGCTGGTGTGTGCCGAGAGTGGGAGTGAGCTTGAGAATGTGTCTTGGGAGTGGTGGGAGGCAAGGCAAGGGGAGATGCCAGGGGGGTGTCTGGCTGTGAGTGCGGTGGGAAGGGCAGTTGAATACAGCACCAGCTCTTAGGCCTTCGAGCTATGGTGTGGGAGAAATGGCTGTATGTTTTAACTTTGTGAGCTGGTGTGTGCCGAGAGTGAGAGTGAGCTTGCGAATGTGTGTTGGCAGTGGTAGGAGGCAAGGCAAGGGGAGATTCTTAGTGTATGTTTGGCTGTGAAAGCACTGGCAAGGGAAGGTCAGAATCAGCAAGAGCTCTAAGCGCTTAGAGCTCTGGTGTGGGAGAAATGGCTGTATGTTTTAACTTTGTGAGCTGGTGTGTGCCGAGAGTGAGAGTGAGCTTGAGAATGTGTCTTGGGAGTGGTGGGAGGCAAGGCAAGGGGAGATGCCAGGGGGGTGTCTGGCTGTGAGTGCGGTGGGAAGGGCAGTTGAATACAGCACCAGCTCTTAGGCCTTCGAGCTATGGTGTGGGAGAAATGGCTGCATGTTTGCACTTTGTGAGCTGGTCTGTGCGAAGAGTGAGAGTGAGCTTGCGAATGTGTATTGAGAGTGCTGGGAGGCAAGGCAAAAGTACATCCGCAGTGTCTGTCTGGGTGTGAAAGTGCTGGCAAGGGAAGGTGAGGACCAGCAAGAGCATTAAGCCCTTAGAAATATTAAGAGGGAAACATGGCTGTATGTTTTAAGTTTGTGAGCTGGTGTGTGCCGAGAGTGAGAGTGAGCTTGAGAATGTGTCTTGGCAGTGGTAGGAGGCAAGGCAAGGGGAGATTCTTAGTGTATGTTTGGCTGTGAAAGCACTGGCAAGGGAAGGTCAGAAACAGCAAGAGCTCTAAGCCCTTAGAGCTCTGGTGTGGGAGAAATGAGTGTATGTTTTAACTTTGTGAGCTGGTCTGTGCCGAGAGTGAGAGTGAGCTTGCGAATGTGTCTTGGCAGTGGTAGGAGGCAAGGCAAGGGGAGATTCTTAGTGTATGTTTGGCTGTGAAAGCACTGGCAAGGGAAGGTCAGAAACAGCAAGAGCTCTAAGCCCTTAGAGCTCTGGTGTGGGAGAAATGAGTGTATGTTTTAACTTTGTGAGCTGGTCTGTGCCGAGAGTGAGAGTGAGCTTGCGAATGTGTCTTGGCAGTGGTAGGAGGCAAGGCAAGGGGAGATTCTTAGTGTATGTTTGGCTGTGAAAGCACTGGCAAGGGAAGGTCAGAAACAGCAAGAGCTCTAAGCCCTTAGAGCTCTGGTGTGGGAGAAATGGCTGTATGTTTTAACACTGGGAGCTGGTCTGTGCCGAGAGTGAGAGTGAGCTTGAGAATGTGTCTTGGCAGTGGTAGGAGGCAAGGCAAGGGGAGATTCTTAGTGTATGTTTTTCTGTGAAAGCACTGGCAAGGGAAGGTCAGAAACAGCAAGAGCTCTAAGCCCTTAGAGCTCTGGTGTGGGAGAAATGGCTGTATGTTTTAACTTTGTGAGCTGGTGTGTGCCGAGAGTGAGAGTGAGCTTGAGAATGTGTCTTGGCAGTGGCAGGAGGCAAGGCAAGGGGAGATTCTTAGTGTATGTTTGGCTGTGAAAGCACTGGCAAGGGAAGGTCAGAAACAGCAAGAGCTCTAAGCCCTTAGAGCTCTGGTGTGGGAGAAATGGCTGTATGTTTTAACACTGGGAGCTGGTCTGTGCCGAGAGTGAGAGTGAGTTTGCGAATGTGTCTTGGCAGTGGTAGGAGGCAAGGCAAGGGGAGATTCTTAGTGTATGTTTGGCTGTGAAAGCACTGGCAAGGGAAGGTCAGAATCAGCAAGAGCTCTAAGCGCTTAGAGCTCTGGTGTGGGAGAAATGGCTGTATGTTTTAACTTTGTGAGCTGGTGTGTGCCGAGAGTGGGAGTGAGCTTGAGAATGTGTCTTGGGAGTGGTGGGAGGCAAGGCAAGGGGAGATGCCAGGGGGGTGTCTGGCTGTGAGTGCGGTGGGAAGGGCAGTTGAATACAGCACCAGCTCTTAGGCCTTCGAGCTATGGTGTGGGAGAAATGGCTGTATGTTTTAACTTTGTGAGCTGGTGTGTGCCGAGAGTGAGAGTGAGCTTGCGAATGTGTGTTGGCAGTGGTAGGAGGCAAGGCAAGGGGAGATTCTTAGTGTATGTTTGGCTGTGAAAGCACTGGCAAGGGAAGGTCAGAATCAGCAAGAGCTCTAAGCGCTTAGAGCTCTGGTGTGGGAGAAATGGCTGTATGTTTTAACTTTGTGAGCTGGTGTGTGCCGAGAGTGAGAGTGAGCTTGAGAATGTGTCTTGGGAGTGGTGGGAGGCAAGGCAAGGGGAGATGCCAGGGGGGTGTCTGGCTGTGAGTGCGGTGGGAAGGGCAGTTGAATACAGCACCAGCTCTTAGGCCTTAGAGCTCTGGTGTGGGAGAAATGGCTGCATGTTTGCACTTTGTGAGCTGGTCTGTGCGAAGAGTGAGAGTGAGCTTGCGAATGTGTATTGAGAGTGCTGGGAGGCAAGGCAAAAGTACATCCGCAGTGTCTGTCTGGGTGTGAAAGTGCTGGCAAGGGAAGGTGAGGACCAGCAAGAGCATTAAGCCCTTAGAAATATTAAGAGGGAAACATGGCTGTATGTTTTAAGTTTGTGAGCTGGTGTGTGCCGAGAGTGAGAGTGAGCTTGAGAATGTGTCTTGGCAGTGGTAGGAGGCAAGGCAAGGGGAGATTCTTAGTGTATGTTTGGCTGTGAAAGCACTGGCAAGGGAAGGTCAGAAACAGCAAGAGCTCTAAGCCCTTAGAGCTCTGGTGTGGGAGAAATGAGTGTATGTTTTAACTTTGTGAGCTGGTCTGTGCCGAGAGTGAGAGTGAGCTTGCGAATGTGTCTTGGCAGTGGTAGGAGGCAAGGCAAGGGGAGATTCTTAGTGTATGTTTGGCTGTGAAAGCACTGGCAAGGGAAGGTCAGAAACAGCAAGAGCTCTAAGCCCTTAGAGCTCTGGTGTGGGAGAAATGAGTGTATGTTTTAACTTTGTGAGCTGGTCTGTGCCGAGAGTGAGAGTGAGCTTGCGAATGTGTCTTGGCAGTGGTAGGAGGCAAGGCAAGGGGAGATTCTTAGTGTATGTTTGGCTGTGAAAGCACTGGCAAGGGAAGGTCAGAAACAGCAAGAGCTCTAAGCCCTTAGAGCTCTGGTGTGGGAGAAATGGCTGTATGTTTTAACACTGGGAGCTGGTGTGTGCCGAGAGTGAGAGTGAGCTTGCGAATGTGTCTTGGCAGTGGTAGGAGGCAAGGCAAGGGGAGATTCTTAGTGTATGTTTTTCTGTGAAAGCACTGGCAAGGGAAGGTCAGAAACAGCAAGAGCTCTAAGCCCTTAGAGCTCTGGTGTGGGAGAAATGGCTGTATGTTTTAACTTTGTGAGCTGGTGTGTGCCGAGAGTGAGAGTGAGCTTGAGAATGTGTCTTGGCAGTGGCAGGAGGCAAGGCAAGGGGAGATTCTTAGTGTATGTTTGGCTGTGAAAGCACTGGCAAGGGAAGGTCAGAAACAGCAAGAGCTCTAAGCCCTTAGAGCTCTGGTGTGGGAGAAATGGCTGTATGTTTTAACACTGGGAGCTGGTCTGTGCCGAGAGTGAGAGTGAGTTTGCGAATGTGTCTTGGCAGTGGTAGGAGGCAAGGCAAGGGGAGATTCTTAGTGTATGTTTGGCTGTGAAAGCACTGGCAAGGGAAGGTCAGAAACAGCAAGAGCTCTAAGCGCTTAGAGCTCTGGTGTGGGAGAAGTGGCTGTATGTTTTAACTTTGTGAGCTGGTGTGTGCCGAGAGTGAGAGTGAGCTTGAGAATGTGTCTTGGGAGTGGTGGGAGGCAAGGCAAGGGGAGATGCCAGGGGGGTGTCTGGCTGTGAGTGCGGTGGGAAGGGCAGTTGAATACAGCACCAGCTCTTAGGCCTTAGAGCTCTGGTGTGGGAGAAATGGCTGCATGTTTGCACTTTGTGAGCTGGTCTGTGCGAAGAGTGAGAGTGAGCTTGCGAATGTGTATTGAGAGTGCTGGGAGGCAAGGCAAAAGTACATCCGCAGTGTCTGTCTGGGTGTGAAAGTGCTGGCAAGGGAAGGTGAGGACCAGCAAGAGCATTAAGCCCTTAGAAATATTAAGAGGGAAACATGGCTGTATGTTTTAACTTTGTGAGCTGGTGTGTGCCGAGAGTGAGAGTGAGCTTGCGAATGTGTCTTGGCAGTGGTAGGAGGCAAGGCAAGGGGAGATTCTTAGTGTATGTTTTTCTGTGAAAGCACTGGCAAGGGAAGGTCAGAAACAGCAAGAGCTCTAAGCGCTTAGAGCTCTGGTGTGGGAGAAATGGCTGTATGTTTTAACTTTGTGAGCTGGTGTGTGCCGAGAGTGAGAGTGAGCTTGAGAATGTGTCTTGGCAGTGGCAGGAGGCAAGGCAAGGGGAGATTCTTAGTGTATGTTTGGCTGTGAAAGCACTGGCAAGGGAAGGTCAGAAACAGCAAGAGCTCTAAGCCCTTAGAGCTCTGGTGTGGGAGAAATGGCTGTATGTTTTAACACTGGGAGCTGGTCTGTGCCGAGAGTGAGAGTGAGTTTGCGAATGTGTCTTGGCAGTGGTAGGAGGCAAGGCAAGGGGAGATTCTTAGTGTATGTTTGGCTGTGAAAGCACTGGCAAGGGAAGGTCAGAATCAGCAAGAGCTCTAAGCCCTTAGAGCTCTGGTGTGGGAGAAATGGCTGTATGTTTTAACTTTGTGAGCTGGTGTGTGCCGAGAGTGAGAGTGAGCTTGAGAATGTGTCTTGGCAGTGGCAGGAGGCAAGGCAAGGGGAGATTCTTAGTGTATGTTTTTCTGTGAAAGCACTGGCAAGGGAAGGTCAGAAACAGCAAGAGCTCTAAGCCCTTAGAGCTCTGGTGTGGGAGAAATGGCTGTATGTTTTAACTTTGTGAGCTGGTGTGTGCCGAGAGTGAGAGTGAGCTTGAGAATGTGTCTTGGGAGTGGTGGGAGGCAAGGCAAGGGGAGATGCCAGGGGGGTGTCTGGCTGTGAGTGCGGTGGGAAGGGCAGTTGAATACAGCACCAGCTCTTAGGCCTTCGAGCTATGGTGTGGGAGAAATGGCTGCATGTTTGCACTTTGTGAGCTGGTCTGTGCGAAGAGTGAGAGTGAGCTTGCGAATGTGTATTGAGAGTGCTGGGAGGCAAGGCAAAAGTACATCCGCAGTGTCTGTCTGGGTGTGAAAGTGCTGGCAAGGGAAGGTGAGGACCAGCAAGAGCATTAAGCCCTTAGAAATATTAAGAGGGAAACATGGCTGTATGTTTTAAGTTTGTGAGCTGGTGTGTGCCGAGAGTGAGAGTGAGCTTGAGAATGTGTCTTGGCAGTGGTAGGAGGCAAGGCAAGGGGAGATTCTTAGTGTATGTTTGGCTGTGAAAGCACTGGCAAGGGAAGGTCAGAAACAGCAAGAGCTCTAAGCGCTTAGAGCTCTGGTGTGGGAGAAGTGGCTGTATGTTTTAACTTTGTGAGCTGGTGTGTGCCGAGAGTGAGAGTGAGCTTGAGAATGTGTCTTGGGAGTGGTGGGAGGCAAGGCAAGGGGAGATGCCAGGGGGGTGTCTGGCTGTGAGTGCGGTGGGAAGGGCAGTTGAATACAGCACCAGCTCTTAGGCCTTCGAGCTATGGTGTGGGAGAAATGGCTGCATGTTTGCACTTGTGAGCTGGTCTGTGCGAAGAGTGAGAGTGAGCTTGCGAATGTGTATTGAGAGTGCTGGGAGGCAAGGCAAAAGTACATCCGCAGTGTCTGTCTGGGTGTGAAAGTGCTGGCAAGGGAAGGTGAGGACCAGCAAGAGCATTAAGCCCTTAGAAATATTAAGAGGGAAACATGGCTGTATGTTTTAACTTTGTGAGCTGGTGTGTGCCGAGAGTGAGAGTGAGCTTGAGAATGTGTCTTGGGAGTGGTAGGAGGCAAGGCAAGGGGAGATTCTTAGTGTATGTTTTTCTGTGAAAGCACTGGCAAGGGAAGGTCAGAAACAGCAAGAGCTCTAAGCCCTTAGAGCTCTGGTGTGGGAGAAATGGCTGTATGTTTTAACTTTGTGAGCTGGTGTGTGCCGAGAGTGAGAGTGAGCTTGAGAATGTGTCTTGGGAGTGGCAGGAGGCAAGGCAAGGGGAGATTCTTAGTGTATGTTTGGCTGTGAAAGCACTGGCAAGGGAAGGTCAGAAACAGCAAGAGCTCTAAGCGCTTAGAGCTCTGGTGTGGGAGAAATGGCTGTATGTTTTAACTTTGTGAGCTGGTGTGTGCCGAGAGTGAGAGTGTGCTTGAGAATGTGTCTTGGCAGTGGTGGGAGGCAAGGCAAGGGGAGATGCCAGGGGGGTGTCTGGCTGTGAGTGCGGTGGGAAGGGCAGTTGAATACAGCACCAGCTCTTAGGCCTTAGAGCTCTGGTGTGGGAGAAATGGCTGTATGTTTTAACTTTGTGAGCTGGTGTGTGCCGAGAGTGAGAGTGAGCTTGCGAATGTGTGTTGGCAGTGGTAGGAGGCAAGGCAAGGGGAGATTCTTAGTGTATGTTTGGCTGTGAAAGCACTGGCAAGGGAAGGTCAGAATCAGCAAGAGCTCTAAGCGCTTAGAGCTCTGGTGTGGGAGAAATGGCTGTATGTTTTAACTTTGTGAGCTGGTGTGTGCCGAGAGTGGGAGTGAGCTTGAGAATGTGTCTTGGGAGTGGTGGGAGGCAAGGCAAGGGGAGATGCCAGGGGGGTGTCTGGCTGTGAGTGCGGTGGGAAGGGCAGTTGAATACAGCACCAGCTCTTAGGCCTTCGAGCTATGGTGTGGGAGAAATGGCTGTATGTTTTAACTTTGTGAGCTGGTGTGTGCCGAGAGTGAGAGTGAGCTTGCGAATGTGTGTTGGCAGTGGTAGGAGGCAAGGCAAGGGGAGATTCTTAGTGTATGTTTGGCTGTGAAAGCACTGGCAAGGGAAGGTCAGAATCAGCAAGAGCTCTAAGCGCTTAGAGCTCTGGTGTGGGAGAAATGGCTGTATGTTTTAACTTTGTGAGCTGGTGTGTGCCGAGAGTGAGAGTGAGCTTGAGAATGTGTCTTGGGAGTGGTGGGAGGCAAGGCAAGGGGAGATGCCAGGGGGGTGTCTGGCTGTGAGTGCGGTGGGAAGGGCAGTTGAATACAGCACCAGCTCTTAGGCCTTCGAGCTATGGTGTGGGAGAAATGGCTGCATGTTTGCACTTTGTGAGCTGGTCTGTGCGAAGAGTGAGAGTGAGCTTGCGAATGTGTATTGAGAGTGCTGGGAGGCAAGGCAAAAGTACATCCGCAGTGTCTGTCTGGGTGTGAAAGTGCTGGCAAGGGAAGGTGAGGACCAGCAAGAGCATTAAGCCCTTAGAAATATTAAGAGGGAAACATGGCTGTATGTTTTAAGTTTGTGAGCTGGTGTGTGCCGAGAGTGAGAGTGAGCTTGAGAATGTGTCTTGGCAGTGGTAGGAGGCAAGGCAAGGGGAGATTCTTAGTGTATGTTTTTCTGTGAAAGCACTGGCAAGGGAAGGTCAGAAACAGCAAGAGCTCTAAGCCCTTAGAGCTCTGGTGTGGGAGAAATGAGTGTATGTTTTAACTTTGTGAGCTGGTCTGTGCCGAGAGTGAGAGTGAGCTTGCGAATGTGTCTTGGCAGTGGTAGGAGGCAAGGCAAGGGGAGATTCTTAGTGTATGTTTGGCTGTGAAAGCACTGGCAAGGGAAGGTCAGAAACAGCAAGAGCTCTAAGCCCTTAGAGCTCTGGTGTGGGAGAAATGGCTGTATGTTTTAACACTGGGAGCTGGTCTGTGCCGAGAGTGAGAGTGAGTTTGCGAATGTGTCTTGGCAGTGGTAGGAGGCAAGGCAAGGGGAGATTCTTAGTGTATGTTTGGCTGTGAAAGCACTGGCAAGGGAAGGTCAGAAACAGCAAGAGCTCTAAGCCCTTAGAGCTCTGGTGTGGGAGAAATGGCTGTATGTTTTAACTTTGTGAGCTGGTGTGTGCCGAGAGTGAGAGTGAGCTTGAGAATGTGTCTTGGCAGTGGTAGGAGGCAAGGCAAGGGGAGATTCTTAGTGTATGTTTTTCTGTGAAAGCACTGGCAAGGGAAGGTCAGAAACAGCAAGAGCTCTAAGCCCTTAGAGCTCTGGTGTGGGAGAAATGGCTGTATGTTTTAACTTTGTGAGCTGGTGTGTGCCGAGAGTGAGAGTGAGCTTGAGAATGTGTCTTGGCAGTGGCAGGAGGCAAGGCAAGGGGAGATTCTTAGTGTATGTTTGGCTGTGAAAGCACTGGCAAGGGAAGGTCAGAAACAGCAAGAGCTCTAAGCCCTTAGAGCTCTGGTGTGGGAGAAATGGCTGTATGTTTTAACACTGGTCGCTGGTCTGTGCCGAGAGTGAGAGTGAGTTTGCGAATGTGTCTTGGCAGTGGTAGGAGGCAAGGCAAGGGGAGATTCTTAGTGTATGTTTGGCTGTGAAAGCACTGGCAAGGGAAGGTCAGAAACAGCAAGAGCTCTAAGCGCTTAGAGCTCTGGTGTGGGAGAAGTGGCTGTATGTTTTAACTTTGTGAGCTGGTGTGTGCCGAGAGTGAGAGTGAGCTTGAGAATGTGTCTTGGGAGTGGTGGGAGGCAAGGCAAGGGGAGATGCCAGGGGGGTGTCTGGCTGTGAGTGCGGTGGGAAGGGCAGTTGAATACAGCACCAGCTCTTAGGCCTTCGAGCTATGGTGTGGGAGAAATGGCTGCATGTTTGCACTTTGTGAGCTGGTCTGTGCGAAGAGTGAGAGTGAGCTTGCGAATGTGTATTGAGAGTGCTGGGAGGCAAGGCAAAAGTACATCCGCAGTGTCTGTCTGGGTGTGAAAGTGCTGGCAAGGGAAGGTGAGGACCAGCAAGAGCATTAAGCCCTTAGAAATATTAAGAGGGAAACATGGCTGTATGTTTTAAGTTTGTGAGCTGGTGTGTGCCGAGAGTGAGAGTGAGCTTGCGAATGTGTCTTGGCAGTGGTAGGAGGCAAGGCAAGGGGAGATTCTTAGTGTATGTTTTTCTGTGAAAGCACTGGCAAGGGAAGGTCAGAAACAGCAAGAGCTCTAAGCCCTTAGAGCTCTGGTGTGGGAGAAATGGCTGTATGTTTTAACTTTGTGAGCTGGTGTGTGCCGAGAGTGAGAGTGAGCTTGAGAATGTGTCTTGGGAGTGGTGGGAGGCAAGGAAAGGGGAGATGCCAGGGGGGTGTCTGGCTGTGAGTGCGGTGGGAAGGGCAGTTGAATACAGCACCAGCTCTTAGGCCTTAGAGCTCTGGTGTGGGAGAAATGGCTGTATGTTTTAACTTTGTGAGCTGGTGTGTGCCGAGAGTGAGAGTGAGCTTGAGAATGTGTCTTGGCAGGGCTAGGAGGCAAGGCAAAGGGAGATTCTTAGTGTATGTTTGGCTGTGAAAGCACTGGCAAGGGAAGGTCAGAATCAGCAAGAGCTCTAAGCGCTTAGAGCTCTGGTGTGGGAGAAGTGGCTGTATGTTTTAACTTTGTGAGCTGGTGTGTGCCGAGAGTGAGAGTGAGCTTGAGAATGTGTCTTGGGAGTGGTGGGAGGCAAGGCAAGGGGAGATGCCAGGGGGGTGTCTGGCTGTGAGTGCGGTGGGAAGGGCAGTTGAATACAGCACCAGCTCTTAGGCCTTAGAGCTATGGTGTGGGAGAAATGGCTGTATGTTTTAACTTTGTGAGCTGGTGTGTGCCGAGAGTGAGAGTGAGCTTGCGAATGTGTGTTGGCAGTGGTAGGAGGCAAGGCAAGGGGAGATTCTTAGTGTATGTTTGGCTGTGAAAGCACTGGCAAGGGAAGGTCAGAATCAGCAAGAGCTCTAAGCGCTTAGGGCTCTGGTGTGGGAGAAATGGCTGTATGTTTTAACTTTGTGAGCTGGTGTGTGCCGAGAGTGAGAGTGAGCTTGAGAATGTGTCTTGGGAGTGGTGGGAGGCAAGGCAAGGGGAGATGCCAGGGGGGTGTCTGGCTGTGAGTGCGGTGGGAAGGGCAGTTGAATACAGCACCAGCTCTTAGGCCTTCGAGCTATGGTGTGGGAGAAATGGCTGCATGTTTGCACTTTGTGAGCTGGTCTGTGCGAAGAGTGAGAGTGAGCTTGCGAATGTGTATTGAGAGTGCTGGGAGGCAAGGCAAAAGTACATCCGCAGTGTCTGTCTGGGTGTGAAAGTGCTGGCAAGGGAAGGTGAGGACCAGCAAGAGCATTAAGCCCTTAGAAATATTAAGAGGGAAACATGGCTGTATGTTTTAAGTTTGTGAGCTGGTGTGTGCCGAGAGTGAGAGTGAGCTTGAGAATGTGTCTTGGCAGTGGTAGGAGGCAAGGCAAGGGGAGATTCTTAGTGTATGTTTTTCTGTGAAAGCACTGGCAAGGGAAGGTCAGAAACAGCAAGAGCTCTAAGCCCTTAGAGCTCTGGTGTGGGAGAAATGAGTGTATGTTTTAACTTTGTGAGCTGGTGTGTGCCGAGAGTGAGAGTGAGCTTGCGAATGTGTCTTGGCAGTGGTAGGAGGCAAGGCAAGGGGAGATTCTTAGTGTATGTTTGGCTGTGAAAGCACTGGCAAGGGAAGGTCAGAATCAGCAAGAGCTCTAAGCCCTTAGAGCTCTGGTGTGGGAGAAATGAGTGTATGTTTTAACTTTGTGAGCTGGTCTGTGCCGAGAGTGAGAGTGAGCTTGCGAATGTCTCTTGGCAGTGGTAGGAGGCAAGGCAAGGGGAGATTCTTAGTGTATGTTTTTCTGTGAAAGCACTGGCAAGGGAAGGTCAGAAACAGCAAGAGCTCTAAGCCCTTAGAGCTCTGGTGTGGGAGAAATGGCTGTATGTTTTAACTTTGTGAGCTGGTGTGTGCCGAGAGTGAGAGTGAGCTTGAGAATGTGTCTTGGCAGTGGCAGGAGGCAAGGCAAGGGGAGATTCTTAGTGTATGTTTGGCTGTGAAAGCACTGGCAAGGGAAGGTCAGAAACAGCAAGAGCTCTAAGCCCTTAGAGCTCTGGTGTGGGAGAAATGGCTGTATGTTTTAACACTGGGAGCTGGTGTGTGCCGAGAGTGAGAGTGAGTTTGCGAATGTGTCTTGGCAGTGGTAGGAGGCAAGGCAAGGGGAGATTCTTAGTGTATGTTTTTCTGTGAAAGCACTGGCAAGGGAAGGTCAGAAACAGCAAGAGCTCTAAGCGCTTAGAGCTCTGGTGTGGGAGAAGTGGCTGTATGTTTTAACTTTGTGAGCTGGTGTGTGCCGAGAGTGAGAGTGAGCTTGAGAATGTGTCTTGGGAGTGGTGGGAGGCAAGGCAAGGGGAGATGCCAGGGGGGTGTCTGGCTGTGAGTGTGGTGGGAAGGGCAGTTGAATACAGCACCAGCTCTTAGGCCTTCGAGCTATGGTGTGGGAGAAATGGCTGCATGTTTGCACTTTGTGAGCTGGTCTGTGCGAAGAGTGAGAGTGAGCTTGCGAATGTGTATTGAGAGTGCTGGGAGGCAAGGCAAAAGTACATCCGCAGTGTCTGTCTGGGTGTGAAAGTGCTGGCAAGGGAAGGTGAGGACCAGCAAGAGCATTAAGCCCTTAGAAATATTAAGAGGGAAACATGGCTGTATGTTTTAACTTTGTGAGCTGGTCTGTGCCGAGAGTGAGAGTGAGCTTGAGAATGTGTCTTGGCAGTGGTAGGAGGCAAGGCAAGGGGAGATTCTTAGTGTATGTTTTTCTGTGAAAGCACTGGCAAGGGAAGGTCAGAAACAGCAAGAGCTCTAAGCCCTTAGAGCTCTGGTGTGGGAGAAATGGCTGTATGTTTTAACTTTGTGAGCTGGTGTGTGCCGAGAGTGAGAGTGAGCTTGAGAATGTGTCTTGGCAGGGCTAGGAGGCAAGGCAAGGGGAGATTCTTAGTGTATGTTTGGCTGTGAAAGCACTGGCAAGGGAAGGTCAGAAACAGCAAGAGCTCTTAGCGCTTAGAGCTCTGGTGTGGGAGAAATGGCTGTATGTTTTAACTTTGTGAGCTGGTGTGTGCCGAGAGAGTGTGCTTGAGAATGTGTCTTGGGAGTGGTGGGAGGCAAGGCAAGGGGAGATGCCAGGGGGGTGTCTGGCTGTGAGTGCGGTGGGAAGGGCAGTTGAATACAGCACCAGCTCTTAGGCCTTAGAGCTATGGTGTGGGAGAAATGGCTGTATGTTTTAACTTTGTGAGCTGGTGTGTGCCGAGAGTGAGAGTGAGCTTGCGAATGTGTGTTGGCAGTGGTAGGAGGCAAGGCAAGGGGAGATTCTTAGTGTATGTTTGGCTGTGAAAGCACTGGCAAGGGAAGGTCAGAATCAGCAAGAGCTCTAAGCGCTTAGAGCTCTGGTGTGGGAGAAATGGCTGTATGTTTTAACTTTGTGAGCTGGTGTGTGCCGAGAGTGAGAGTGAGCTTGAGAATGTGTCTTGGGAGTGGTGGGAGGCAAGGCAAGGGGAGATGCCAGGGGGGTGTCTGGCTGTGAGTGCGGTGGGAAGGGCAGTTGAATACAGCACCAGCTCTTAGGCCTTCGAGCTCTGGTGTGGGAGAAATGGCTGTATGTTTTAACTTTGTGAGCTGGTGTGTGCCGAGAGTGAGAGTGAGCTTGCGAATGTGTCTTGGCAGTGGTAGGAGGCAAGGCAAGGGGAGATTCTTAGTGTATGTTTGGCTGTGAAAGCACTGGCAAGGGAAGGTCAGAAACAGCAAGAGCTCTAAGCCCTTAGAGCTCTGGTGTGGGAGAAATGGCTGTATGTTTTAACACTGGGAGCTGGTCTGTGCCGAGAGTGAGAGTGAGTTTGCGAATGTGTCTTGGCAGTGGTAGGAGGCAAGGCAAGGGGAGATTCTTAGTGTATGTTTTTCTGTGAAAGCACTGGCAAGGGAAGGTCAGAAACAGCAAGAGCTCTAAGCCCTTAGAGCTCTGGTGTGGGAGAAATGGCTGTATGTTTTAACTTTGTGAGCTGGTGTGTGCCGAGAGTGAGAGTGAGCTTGAGAATGTGTCTTGGCAGTGGCAGGAGGCAAGGCAAGGGGAGATTCTTAGTGTATGTTTTTCTGTGAAAGCACTGGCAAGGGAAGGTCAGAAACAGCAAGAGCTCTAAGCCCTTAGAGCTCTGGTGTGGGAGAAATGGCTGTATGTTTTAACTTTGTGAGCTGGTGTGTGCCGAGAGTGAGAGTGAGCTTGAGAATGTGTCTTGGCAGTGGCAGGAGGCAAGGCAAGGGGAGATTCTTAGTGTATGTTTGGCTGTGAAAGCACTGGCAAGGGAAGGTCAGAAACAGCAAGAGCTCTAAGCCCTTAGAGCTCTGGTGTGGGAGAAATGGCTGTATGTTTTAACACTGGGAGCTGGTCTGTGCCGAGAGTGAGAGTGAGTTTGCGAATGTGTCTTGGCAGTGGTAGGAGGCAAGGCAAGGGGAGATTCTTAGTGTATGTTTGGCTGTGAAAGCACTGGCAAGGGAAGGTCAGAAACAGCAAGAGCTCTAAGCGCTTAGAGCTCTGGTGTGGGAGAAGTGGCTGTATGTTTTAACTTTGTGAGCTGGTGTGTGCCGAGAGTGAGAGTGAGCTTGAGAATGTGTCTTGGGAGTGGTGGGAGGCAAGGCAAGGGGAGATGCCAGGGGGGTGTCTGGCTGTGAGTGCGGTGGGAAGGGCAGTTGAATACAGCACCAGCTCTTAGGCCTTCGAGCTATGGTGTGGGAGAAATGGCTGCATGTTTGCACTTTGTGAGCTGGTCTGTGCGAAGAGTGAGAGTGAGCTTGCGAATGTGTATTGAGAGTGCTGGGAGGCAAGGCAAAAGTACATCCGCAGTGTCTGTCTGGGTGTGAAAGTGCTGGCAAGGGAAGGTGAGGACCAGCAAGAGCATTAAGCCCTTAGAAATATTAAGAGGGAAACATGGCTGTATGTTTTAAGTTTGTGAGCTGGTGTGTGCCGAGAGTGAGAGTGAGCTTGCGAATGTGTCTTGGCAGTGGTAGGAGGCAAGGCAAGGGGAGATTCTTAGTGTATGTTTTTCTGTGAAAGCACTGGCAAGGGAAGGTCAGAAACAGCAAGAGCTCTAAGCCCTTAGAGCTCTGGTGTGGGAGAAATGGCTGTATGTTTTAACTTTGTGAGCTGGTGTGTGCCGAGAGTGAGAGTGAGCTTGAGAATGTGTCTTGGGAGTGGTGGGAGGCAAGGAAAGGGGAGATGCCAGGGGGGTGTCTGGCTGTGAGTGCGGTGGGAAGGGCAGTTGAATACAGCACCAGCTCTTAGGCCTTAGAGCTCTGGTGTGGGAGAAATGGCTGTATGTTTTAACTTTGTGAGCTGGTGTGTGCCGAGAGTGAGAGTGAGCTTGAGAATGTGTCTTGGCAGGGCTAGGAGGCAAGGCAAAGGGAGATTCTTAGTGTATGTTTGGCTGTGAAAGCACTGGCAAGGGAAGGTCAGAATCAGCAAGAGCTCTAAGCGCTTAGAGCTCTGGTGTGGGAGAAGTGGCTGTATGTTTTAACTTTGTGAGCTGGTGTGTGCCGAGAGTGAGAGTGAGCTTGAGAATGTGTCTTGGGAGTGGTGGGAGGCAAGGCAAGGGGAGATGCCAGGGGGGTGTCTGGCTGTGAGTGCGGTGGGAAGGGCAGTTGAATACAGCACCAGCTCTTAGGCCTTAGAGCTATGGTGTGGGAGAAATGGCTGTATGTTTTAACTTTGTGAGCTGGTGTGTGCCGAGAGTGAGAGTGAGCTTGCGAATGTGTGTTGGCAGTGGTAGGAGGCAAGGCAAGGGGAGATTCTTAGTGTATGTTTGGCTGTGAAAGCACTGGCAAGGGAAGGTCAGAATCAGCAAGAGCTCTAAGCGCTTAGGGCTCTGGTGTGGGAGAAATGGCTGTATGTTTTAACTTTGTGAGCTGGTGTGTGCCGAGAGTGAGAGTGAGCTTGAGAATGTGTCTTGGGAGTGGTGGGAGGCAAGGCAAGGGGAGATGCCAGGGGGGTGTCTGGCTGTGAGTGCGGTGGGAAGGGCAGTTGAATACAGCACCAGCTCTTAGGCCTTCGAGCTATGGTGTGGGAGAAATGGCTGCATGTTTGCACTTTGTGAGCTGGTCTGTGCGAAGAGTGAGAGTGAGCTTGCGAATGTGTATTGAGAGTGCTGGGAGGCAAGGCAAAAGTACATCCGCAGTGTCTGTCTGGGTGTGAAAGTGCTGGCAAGGGAAGGTGAGGACCAGCAAGAGCATTAAGCCCTTAGAAATATTAAGAGGGAAACATGGCTGTATGTTTTAAGTTTGTGAGCTGGTGTGTGCCGAGAGTGAGAGTGAGCTTGAGAATGTGTCTTGGCAGTGGTAGGAGGCAAGGCAAGGGGAGATTCTTAGTGTATGTTTTTCTGTGAAAGCACTGGCAAGGGAAGGTCAGAAACAGCAAGAGCTCTAAGCCCTTAGAGCTCTGGTGTGGGAGAAATGAGTGTATGTTTTAACTTTGTGAGCTGGTGTGTGCCGAGAGTGAGAGTGAGCTTGCGAATGTGTCTTGGCAGTGGTAGGAGGCAAGGCAAGGGGAGATTCTTAGTGTATGTTTGGCTGTGAAAGCACTGGCAAGGGAAGGTCAGAAACAGCAAGAGCTCTAAGCCCTTAGAGCTCTGGTGTGGGAGAAATGAGTGTATGTTTTAACTTTGTGAGCTGGTCTGTGCCGAGAGTGAGAGTGAGCTTGCGAATGTGTGTTGGCAGTGGTAGGAGGCAAGGCAAGGGGAGATTCTTAGTGTATGTTTGGCTGTGAAAGCACTGGCAAGGGAAGGTCAGAAACAGCAAGAGCTCTAAGCCCTTAGAGCTCTGGTGTGGGAGAAATGGCTGTATGTTTTAACACTGGGAGCTGGTCTGTGCCGAGAGTGAGAGTGAGTTTGCGAATGTGTCTTGGCAGTGGTAGGAGGCAAGGCAAGGGGAGATTCTTAGTGTATGTTTTTCTGTGAAAGCACTGGCAAGGGAAGGTCAGAAACAGCAAGAGCTCTAAGCCCTTAGAGCTCTGGTGTGGGAGAAATGGCTGTATGTTTTAACTTTGTGAGCTGGTGTGTGCCGAGAGTGAGAGTGAGCTTGAGAATGTGTCTTGGCAGTGGCAGGAGGCAAGGCAAGGGGAGATTCTTAGTGTATGTTTGGCTGTGAAAGCACTGGCAAGGGAAGGTCAGAAACAGCAAGAGCTCTAAGCCCTTAGAGCTCTGGTGTGGGAGAAATGGCTGTATGTTTTAACACTGGGAGCTGGTCTGTGCCGAGAGTGAGAGTGAGTTTGCGAATGTGTGTTGGCAGTGGTAGGAGGCAAGGCAAGGGGAGATTCTTAGTGTATGTTTGGCTGTGAAAGCACTGGCAAGGGAAGGTCAGAATCAGCAAGAGCTCTAAGCCCTTAGAGCTCTGGTGTGGGAGAAATGGCTGTATGTTTTATCACTGGGAGCTGGTGTGTGCCGAGAGTGAGAGTGAGCTTGAGAATGTGTCTTGGCAGTGGTAGGAGGCAAGGCAAGGGGAGATTCTTAGTGTATGTTTTTCTGTGAAAGCACTGGCAAGGGAAGGTCAGAAACAGCAAGAGCTCTAAGCCCTTAGAGCTCTGGTGTGGGAGAAATGGCTGTATGTTTTAACTTTGTGAGCTGGTGTGTGCCGAGAGTGAGAGTGAGCTTGAGAATGTGTCTTGGCAGTGGCAGGAGGCAAGGCAAGGGGAGATTCTTAGTGTATGTTTGGCTGTGAAAGCACTGGCAAGGGAAGGTCAGAAACAGCAAGAGCTCTAAGCCCTTAGAGCTCTGGTGTGGGAGAAATGGCTGTATGTTTTAACACTGGGAGCTGGTCTGTGCCGAGAGTGAGAGTGAGTTTGCGAATGTGTCTTGGCAGTGGTAGGAGGCAAGGCAAGGGGAGATTCTTAGTGTATGTTTGGCTGTGAAAGCACTGGCAAGGGAAGGTCAGAAACAGCAAGAGCTCTAAGCGCTTAGAGCTCTGGTGTGGGAGAAGTGGCTGTATGTTTTAACTTTGTGAGCTGGTGTGTGCCGAGAGTGAGAGTGAGCTTGAGAATGTGTCTTGGGAGTGGTGGGAGGCAAGGCAAGGGGAGATGCCAGGGGGGTGTCTGGCTGTGAGTGCGGTGGGAAGGGCAGTTGAATACAGCACCAGCTCTTAGGCCTTCGAGCTATGGTGTGGGAGAAATGGCTGCATGTTTGCACTTTGTGAGCTGGTCTGTGCGAAGAGTGAGAGTGAGCTTGCGAATGTGTATTGAGAGTGCTGGGAGGCAAGGCAAAAGTACATCCGCAGTGTCTGTCTGGGTGTGAAAGTGCTGGCAAGGGAAGGTGAGGACCAGCAAGAGCATTAAGCCCTTAGAAATATTAAGAGGGAAACATGGCTGTATGTTTTAACTTTGTGAGCTGGTGTGTGCCGAGAGTGAGAGTGAGCTTGCGAATGTGTGTTGGCAGTGGTAGGAGGCAAGGCAAGGGGAGATTCTTAGTGTATGTTTTTCTGTGAAAGCACTGGCAAGGGAAGGTCAGAAACAGCAAGAGCTCTAAGCCCTTAGAGCTCTGGTGTGGGAGAAATGGCTGTATGTTTTAACTTTGTGAGCTGGTGTGTGCCGAGAGTGAGAGTGAGCTTGAGAATGTGTCTTGGGAGTGGCAGGAGGCAAGGCAAGGGGAGATTCTTAGTGTATGTTTGGCTGTGAAAGCACTGGCAAGGGAAGGTCAGAAACAGCAAGAGCTCTTAGCGCTTAGAGCTCTGGTGTGGGAGAAATGGCTGTATGTTTTAACTTTGTGAGCTGGTGTGTGCCGAGAGAGTGTGCTTGAGAATGTGTCTTGGGAGTGGTGGGAGGCAAGGCAAGGGGAGATGCCAGGGGGGTGTCTGGCTGTGAGTGCGGTGGGAAGGGCAGTTGAATACAGCACCAGCTCTTAGGCCTTAGAGCTATGGTGTGGGAGAAATGGCTGTATGTTTTAACTTTGTGAGCTGGTGTGTGCCGAGAGTGAGAGTGAGCTTGCGAATGTGTGTTGGCAGTGGTAGGAGGCAAGGCAAGGGGAGATTCTTAGTGTATGTTTGGCTGTGAAAGCACTGGCAAGGGAAGGTCAGAATCAGCAAGAGCTCTAAGCGCTTAGAGCTCTGGTGTGGGAGAAATGGCTGTATGTTTTAACTTTGTGAGCTGGTGTGTGCCGAGAGTGAGAGTGAGCTTGAGAATGTGTCTTGGGAGTGGTGGGAGGCAAGGCAAGGGGAGATGCCAGGGGGGTGTCTGGCTGTGAGTGCGGTGGGAAGGGCAGTTGAATACAGCACCAGCTCTTAGGCCTTCGAGCTCTGGTGTGGGAGAAATGGCTGTATGTTTTAACTTTGTGAGCTGGTCTGTGCCGAGAGTGAGAGTGAGCTTGCGAATGTGTCTTGGCAGTGGTAGGAGGCAAGGCAAGGGGAGATTCTTAGTGTATGTTTGGCTGTGAAAGCACTGGCAAGGGAAGGTCAGAAACAGCAAGAGCTCTAAGCCCTTAGAGCTCTGGTGTGGGAGAAATGAGTGTATGTTTTAACTTTGTGAGCTGGTCTGTGCCGAGAGTGAGAGTGAGCTTGCGAATGTGTCTTGGCAGTGGTAGGAGGCAAGGCAAGGGGAGATTCTTAGTGTATGTTTTTCTGTGAAAGCACTGGCAAGGGAAGGTCAGAAACAGCAAGAGCTCTAAGCCCTTAGAGCTCTGGTGTGGGAGAAATGGCTGTATGTTTTAACACTGGGAGCTGGTCTGTGCCGAGAGTGAGAGTGAGTTTCCGAATGTGTCTTGGCAGTGGTAGGAGGCAAGGCAAGGGGAGATTCTTAGTGTATGTTTTTCTGTGAAAGCACTGGCAAGGGAAGGTCAGAAACAGCAAGAGCTCTAAGCCCTTAGAGCTCTGGTGTGGGAGAAATGGCTGTATGTTTTAACTTTGTGAGCTGGTGTGTGCCGAGAGTGAGAGTGAGCTTGAGAATGTGTCTTGGCAGTGGCAGGAGGCAAGGCAAGGGGAGATTCTTAGTGTATGTTTGGCTGTGAAAGCACTGGCAAGGGAAGGTCAGAAACAGCAAGAGCTCTAAGCCCTTAGAGCTCTGGTGTGGGAGAAATGGCTGTATGTTTTAACACTGGGAGCTGGTCTGTGCCGAGAGTGAGAGTGAGTTTGCGAATGTGTCTTGGCAGTGGTAGGAGGCAAGGCAAGGGGAGATTCTTAGTGTATGTTTGGCTGTGAAAGCACTGGCAAGGGAAGGTCAGAAACAGCAAGAGCTCTAAGCGCTTAGAGCTCTGGTGTGGGAGAAGTGGCTGTATGTTTTAACTTTGTGAGCTGGTGTGTGCCGAGAGTGAGAGTGAGCTTGAGAATGTGTCTTGGGAGTGGTGGGAGGCAAGGCAAGGGGAGATGCCAGGGGGGTGTCTGGCTGTGAGTGTGGTGGGAAGGGCAGTTGAATACAGCACCAGCTCTTAGGCCTTCGAGCTATGGTGTGGGAGAAATGGCTGCATGTTTGCACTTTGTGAGCTGGTCTGTGCGAAGAGTGAGAGTGAGCTTGCGAATGTGTATTGAGAGTGCTGGGAGGCAAGGCAAAAGTACATCCGCAGTGTCTGTCTGGGTGTGAAAGTGCTGGCAAGGGAAGGTGAGGACCAGCAAGAGCATTAAGCCCTTAGAAATATTAAGAGGGAAACATGGCTGTATGTTTTAAGTTTGTGAGCTGGTGTGTGCCGAGAGTGAGAGTGAGCTTGCGAATGTGTCTTGGCAGTGGTAGGAGGCAAGGCAAGGGGAGATTCTTAGTGTATGTTTTTCTGTGAAAGCACTGGCAAGGGAAGGTCAGAAACAGCAAGAGCTCTAAGCGCTTAGAGCTCTGGTGTGGGAGAAATGGCTGTATGTTTTAACTTTGTGAGCTGGTGTGTGCCGAGAGTGAGAGTGAGCTTGAGAATGTGTCTTGGGAGTGGTGGGAGGCAAGGCAAGGGGAGATGCCAGGGGGGTGTCTGGCTGTGAGTGCGGTGGGAAGGGCAGTTGAATACAGCACCAGCTCTTAGGCCTTAGAGCTCTGGTGTGGGAGAAATGGCTGTATGTTTTAACTTTGTGAGCTGGTGTGTGCCGAGAGTGAGAGTGAGCTTGAGAATGTGTCTTGGCAGGGCTAGGAGGCAAGGCAAAGGGAGATTCTTAGTGTATGTTTGGCTGTGAAAGCACTGGCAAGGGAAGGTCAGAATCAGCAAGAGCTCTAAGCGCTTAGAGCTCTGGTGTGGGAGAAGTGGCTGTATGTTTTAACTTTGTGAGCTGGTGTGTGCCGAGAGTGAGAGTGAGCTTGAGAATGTGTCTTGGGAGTGGTGGGAGGCAAGGCAAGGGGAGATGCCAGGGGGGTGTCTGGCTGTGAGTGCGGTGGGAAGGGCAGTTGAATACAGCACCAGCTCTTAGGCCTTAGAGCTATGGTGTGGGAGAAATGGCTGTATGTTTTAACTTTGTGAGCTGGTGTGTGCCGAGAGTGAGAGTGAGCTTGCGAATGTGTGTTGGCAGTGGTAGGAGGCAAGGCAAGGGGAGATTCTTAGTGTATGTTTGGCTGTGAAAGCACTGGCAAGGGAAGGTCAGAATCAGCAAGAGCTCTAAGCGCTTAGGGCTCTGGTGTGGGAGAAATGGCTGTATGTTTTAACTTTGTGAGCTGGTGTGTGCCGAGAGTGAGAGTGAGCTTGAGAATGTGTCTTGGGAGTGGTGGGAGGCAAGGCAAGGGGAGATGCCAGGGGGGTGTCTGGCTGTGAGTGCGGTGGGAAGGGCAGTTGAATACAGCACCAGCTCTTAGGCCTTCGAGCTATGGTGTGGGAGAAATGGCTGCATGTTTGCACTTTGTGAGCTGGTCTGTGCGAAGAGTGAGAGTGAGCTTGCGAATGTGTATTGAGAGTGCTGGGAGGCAAGGCAAAAGTACATCCGCAGTGTCTGTCTGGGTGTGAAAGTGCTGGCAAGGGAAGGTGAGGACCAGCAAGAGCATTAAGCCCTTAGAAATATTAAGAGGGAAACATGGCTGTATGTTTTAAGTTTGTGAGCTGGTGTGTGCCGAGAGTGAGAGTGAGCTTGAGAATGTGTCTTGGCAGTGGTAGGAGGCAAGGCAAGGGGAGATTCTTAGTGTATGTTTTTCTGTGAAAGCACTGGCAAGGGAAGGTCAGAAACAGCAAGAGCTCTAAGCCCTTAGAGCTCTGGTGTGGGAGAAATGAGTGTATGTTTTAACTTTGTGAGCTGGTGTGTGCCGAGAGTGAGAGTGAGCTTGCGAATGTGTCTTGGCAGTGGTAGGAGGCAAGGCAAGGGGAGATTCTTAGTGTATGTTTGGCTGTGAAAGCACTGGCAAGGGAAGGTCAGAAACAGCAAGAGCTCTAAGCCCTTAGAGCTCTGGTGTGGGAGAAATGAGTGTATGTTTTAACTTTGTGAGCTGGTCTGTGCCGAGAGTGAGAGTGAGCTTGCGAATGTGTCTTGGCAGTGGTAGGAGGCAAGGCAAGGGGAGATTCTTAGTGTATGTTTGGCTGTGAAAGCACTGGCAAGGGAAGGTCAGAAACAGCAAGAGCTCTAAGCCCTTAGAGCTCTGGTGTGGGAGAAATGGCTGTATGTTTTAACACTGGGAGCTGGTCTGTGCCGAGAGTGAGAGTGAGTTTGCGAATGTGTCTTGGCAGTGGTAGGAGGCAAGGCAAGGGGAGATTCTTAGTGTATGTTTGGCTGTGAAAGCACTGGCAAGGGAAGGTCAGAAACAGCAAGAGCTCTAAGCGCTTAGAGCTCTGGTGTGGGAGAAGTGGCTGTATGTTTTAACTTTGTGAGCTGGTGTGTGCCGAGAGTGAGAGTGAGCTTGAGAATGTGTCTTGGGAGTGGTGGGAGGCAAGGCAAGGGGAGATGCCAGGGGGGTGTCTGGCTGTGAGTGCGGTGGGAAGGGCAGTTGAATACAGCACCAGCTCTTAGGCCTTAGAGCTATGGTGTGGGAGAAATGGCTGTATGTTTTAACTTTGTGAGCTGGTGTGTGCCGAGAGTGAGAGTGAGCTTGCGAATGTGTGTTGGCAGTGGTAGGAGGCAAGGCAAGGGGAGATTCTTAGTGTATGTTTGGCTGTGAAAGCACTGGCAAGGGAAGGTCAGAATCAGCAAGAGCTCTAAGCGCTTAGGGCTCTGGTGTGGGAGAAATGGCTGTATGTTTTAACTTTGTGAGCTGGTGTGTGCCGAGAGTGAGAGTGAGCTTGAGAATGTGTCTTGGGAGTGGTGGGAGGCAAGGCAAGGGGAGATGCCAGGGGGGTGTCTGGCTGTGAGTGCGGTGGGAAGGGCAGTTGAATACAGCACCAGCTCTTAGGCCTTCGAGCTATGGTGTGGGAGAAATGGCTGCATGTTTGCACTTTGTGAGCTGGTCTGTGCGAAGAGTGAGAGTGAGCTTGCGAATGTGTATTGAGAGTGCTGGGAGGCAAGGCAAAAGTACATCCGCAGTGTCTGTCTGGGTGTGAAAGTGCTGGCAAGGGAAGGTGAGGACCAGCAAGAGCATTAAGCCCTTAGAAATATTAAGAGGGAAACATGGCTGTATGTTTTAAGTTTGTGAGCTGGTGTGTGCCGAGAGTGAGAGTGAGCTTGAGAATGTGTCTTGGCAGTGGTAGGAGGCAAGGCAAGGGGAGATTCTTAGTGTATGTTTTTCTGTGAAAGCACTGGCAAGGGAAGGTCAGAAACAGCAAGAGCTCTAAGCCCTTAGAGCTCTGGTGTGGGAGAAATGAGTGTATGTTTTAACTTTGTGAGCTGGTGTGTGCCGAGAGTGAGAGTGAGCTTGCGAATGTGTCTTGGCAGTGGTAGGAGGCAAGGCAAGGGGAGATTCTTAGTGTATGTTTGGCTGTGAAAGCACTGGCAAGGGAAGGTCAGAAACAGCAAGAGCTCTAAGCCCTTAGAGCTCTGGTGTGGGAGAAATGAGTGTATGTTTTAACTTTGTGAGCTGGTCTGTGCCGAGAGTGAGAGTGAGCTTGCGAATGTGTCTTGGCAGTGGTAGGAGGCAAGGCAAGGGGAGATTCTTAGTGTATGTTTGGCTGTGAAAGCACTGGCAAGGGAAGGTCAGAAACAGCAAGAGCTCTAAGCCCTTAGAGCTCTGGTGTGGGAGAAATGGCTGTATGTTTTAACACTGGGAGCTGGTCTGTGCCGAGAGTGAGAGTGAGTTTGCGAATGTGTCTTGGCAGTGGTAGGAGGCAAGGCAAGGGGAGATTTTTAGTGTATGTTTTTCTGTGAAAGCACTGGCAAGGGAAGGTCAGAAACAGCAAGAGCTCTAAGCCCTTAGAGCTCTGGTGTGGGAGAAATGGCTGTATGTTTTAACTTTGTGAGCTGGTGTGTGCCGAGAGTGAGAGTGAGCTTGAGAATGTGTCTTGGCAGTGGCAGGAGGCAAGGCAAGGGGAGATTCTTAGTGTATGTTTGGCTGTGAAAGCACTGGCAAGGGAAGGTCAGAAACAGCAAGAGCTCTAAGCCCTTAGAGCTCTGGTGTGGGAGAAATGGCTGTATGTTTTAACACTGGGAGCTGGTCTGTGCCGAGAGTGAGAGTGAGTTTGCGAATGTGTGTTGGCAGTGGTAGGAGGCAAGGCAAGGGGAGATTCTTAGTGTATGTTTGGCTGTGAAAGCACTGGCAAGGGAAGGTCAGAATCAGCAAGAGCTCTAAGCCCTTAGAGCTCTGGTGTGGGAGAAATGGCTGTATGTTTTAACTTTGTGAGCTGGTGTGTGCCGAGAGTGAGAGTGAGCTTGAGAATGTGTCTTGGCAGTGGTAGGAGGCAAGGCAAGGGGAGATTCTTAGTGTATGTTTTTCTGTGAAAGCACTGGCAAGGGAAGGTCAGAAACAGCAAGAGCTCTAAGCCCTTAGAGCTCTGGTGTGGGAGAAATGGCTGTATGTTTTAACTTTGTGAGCTGGTGTGTGCCGAGAGTGAGAGTGAGCTTGAGAATGTGTCTTGGCAGTGGCAGGAGGCAAGGCAAGGGGAGATTCTTAGTGTATGTTTGGCTGTGAAAGCACTGGCAAGGGAAGGTCAGAAACAGCAAGAGCTCTAAGCCCTTAGAGCTCTGGTGTGGGAGAAATGGCTGTATGTTTTAACACTGGGAGCTGGTCTGTGCCGAGAGTGAGAGTGAGTTTGCGAATGTGTCTTGGCAGTGGTAGGAGGCAAGGCAAGGGGAGATTCTTAGTGTATGTTTGGCTGTGAAAGCACTGGCAAGGGAAGGTCAGAAACAGCAAGAGCTCTAAGCGCTTAGAGCTCTGGTGTGGGAGAAGTGGCTGTATGTTTTAACTTTGTGAGCTGGTGTGTGCCGAGAGTGAGAGTGAGCTTGAGAATGTGTCTTGGGAGTGGTGGGAGGCAAGGCAAGGGGAGATGCCAGGGGGGTGTCTGGCTGTGAGTGTGGTGGGAAGGGCAGTTGAATACAGCACCAGCTCTTAGGCCTTCGAGCTATGGTGTGGGAGAAATGGCTGCATGTTTGCACTTTGTGAGCTGGTCTGTGCGAAGAGTGAGAGTGAGCTTGCGAATGTGTATTGAGAGTGCTGGGAGGCAAGGCAAAAGTACATCCGCAGTGTCTGTCTGGGTGTGAAAGTGCTGGCAAGGGAAGGTGAGGACCAGCAAGAGCATTAAGCCCTTAGAAATATTAAGAGGGAAACATGGCTGTATGTTTTAACTTTGTGAGCTGGTGTGTGCCGAGAGTGAGAGTGAGCTTGAGAATGTGTCTTGGCAGTGGTAGGAGGCAAGGCAAGGGGAGATTCTTAGTGTATGTTTTTCTGTGAAAGCACTGGCAAGGGAAGGTCAGAAACAGCAAGAGCTCTAAGCCCTTAGAGCTCTGGTGTGGGAGAAATGGCTGTATGTTTTAACTTTGTGAGCTGGTGTGTGCCGAGAGTGAGAGTGAGCTTGAGAATGTGTCTTGGGAGTGGCAGGAGGCAAGGCAAGGGGAGATTCTTAGTGTATGTTTGGCTGTGAAAGCACTGGCAAGGGAAGGTCAGAAACAGCAAGAGCTCTTAGCGCTTAGAGCTCTGGTGTGGGAGAAATGGCTGTATGTTTTAACTTTGTGAGCTGGTGTGTGCCGAGAGAGTGTGCTTGAGAATGTGTCTTGGGAGTGGTGGGAGGCAAGGCAAGGGGAGATGCCAGGGGGGTGTCTGGCTGTGAGTGCGGTGGGAAGGGCAGTTGAATACAGCACCAGCTCTTAGGCCTTAGAGCTATGGTGTGGGAGAAATGGCTGTATGTTTTAACTTTGTGAGCTGGTGTGTGCCGAGAGTGAGAGTGAGCTTGCGAATGTGTGTTGGCAGTGGTAGGAGGCAAGGCAAGGGGAGATTCTTAGTGTATGTTTGGCTGTGAAAGCACTGGCAAGGGAAGGTCAGAATCAGCAAGAGCTCTAAGCGCTTAGAGCTCTGGTGTGGGAGAAATGGCTGTATGTTTTAACTTTGTGAGCTGGTGTGTGCCGAGAGTGAGAGTGAGCTTGAGAATGTGTCTTGGGAGTGGTGGGAGGCAAGGCAAGGGGAGATGCCAGGGGGGTGTCTGGCTGTGAGTGCGGTGGGAAGGGCAGTTGAATACAGCACCAGCTCTTAGGCCTTCGAGCTCTGGTGTGGGAGAAATGGCTGTATGTTTTAACTTTGTGAGCTGGTGTGTGCCGAGAGTGAGAGTGAGCTTGCGAATGTGTCTTGGCAGTGGTAGGAGGCAAGGCAAGGGGAGATTCTTAGTGTATGTTTGGCTGTGAAAGCACTGGCAAGGGAAGGTCAGAAACAGCAAGAGCTCTAAGCCCTTAGAGCTCTGGTGTGGGAGAAATGGCTGTATGTTTTAACACTGGGAGCTGGTGTGTGCCGAGAGTGAGAGTGAGTTTGCGAATGTGTCTTGGCAGTGGTAGGAGGCAAGGCAAGGGGAGATTCTTAGTGTATGTTTTTCTGTGAAAGCACTGGCAAGGGAAGGTCAGAAACAGCAAGAGCTCTAAGCCCTTAGAGCTCTGGTGTGGGAGAAATGGCTGTATGTTTTAACTTTGTGAGCTGGTGTGTGCCGAGAGTGAGAGTGAGCTTGAGAATGTGTCTTGGCAGTGGCAGGAGGCAAGGCAAGGGGAGATTCTTAGTGTATGTTTGGCTGTGAAAGCACTGGCAAGGGAAGGTCAGAAACAGCAAGAGCTCTAAGCCCTTAGAGCTCTGGTGTGGGAGAAATGGCTGTATGTTTTAACACTGGGAGCTGGTCTGTGCCGAGAGTGAGAGTGAGTTTGCGAATGTGTCTTGGCAGTGGTAGGAGGCAAGGCAAGGGGAGATTCTTAGTGTATGTTTGGCTGTGAAAGCACTGGCAAGGGAAGGTCAGAATCAGCAAGAGCTCTAAGCCCTTAGAGCTCTGGTGTGGGAGAAATGGCTGTATGTTTTATCACTGGGAGCTGGTGTGTGCCGAGAGTGAGAGTGAGCTTGAGAATGTGTCTTGGCAGTGGTAGGAGGCAAGGCAAGGGGAGATTCTTAGTGTATGTTTTTCTGTGAAAGCACTGGCAAGGGAAGGTCAGAAACAGCAAGAGCTCTAAGCCCTTAGAGCTCTGGTGTGGGAGAAATGGCTGTATGTTTTAACTTTGTGAGCTGGTGTGTGCCGAGAGTGAGAGTGAGCTTGAGAATGTGTCTTGGCAGTGGCAGGAGGCAAGGCAAGGGGAGATTCTTAGTGTATGTTTGGCTGTGAAAGCACTGGCAAGGGAAGGTCAGAAACAGCAAGAGCTCTAAGCCCTTAGAGCTCTGGTGTGGGAGAAATGGCTGTATGTTTTAACACTGGGAGCTGGTCTGTGCCGAGAGTGAGAGTGAGTTTGCGAATGTGTCTTGGCAGTGGTAGGAGGCAAGGCAAGGGGAGATTCTTAGTGTATGTTTGGCTGTGAAAGCACTGGCAAGGGAAGGTCAGAAACAGCAAGAGCTCTAAGCGCTTAGAGCTCTGGTGTGGGAGAAGTGGCTGTATGTTTTAACTTTGTGAGCTGGTGTGTGCCGAGAGTGAGAGTGAGCTTGAGAATGTGTCTTGGGAGTGGTGGGAGGCAAGGCAAGGGGAGATGCCAGGGGGGTGTCTGGCTGTGAGTGCGGTGGGAAGGGCAGTTGAATACAGCACCAGCTCTTAGGCCTTCGAGCTATGGTGTGGGAGAAATGGCTGCATGTTTGCACTTTGTGAGCTGGTCTGTGCGAAGAGTGAGAGTGAGCTTGCGAATGTGTATTGAGAGTGCTGGGAGGCAAGGCAAAAGTACATCCGCAGTGTCTGTCTGGGTGTGAAAGTGCTGGCAAGGGAAGGTGAGGACCAGCAAGAGCATTAAGCCCTTAGAAATATTAAGAGGGAAACATGGCTGTATGTTTTAACTTTGTGAGCTGGTCTGTGCCGAGAGTGAGAGTGAGCTTGAGAATGTGTCTTGGCAGTGGTAGGAGGCAAGGCAAGGGGAGATTCTTAGTGTATGTTTTTCTGTGAAAGCACTGGCAAGGGAAGGTCAGAAACAGCAAGAGCTCTAAGCCCTTAGAGCTCTGGTGTGGGAGAAATGGCTGTATGTTTTAACTTTGTGAGCTGGTGTGTGCCGAGAGTGAGAGTGAGCTTGAGAATGTGTCTTGGGAGTGGCAGGAGGCAAGGCAAGGGGAGATTCTTAGTGTATGTTTGGCTGTGAAAGCACTGGCAAGGGAAGGTCAGAAACAGCAAGAGCTCTTAGCGCTTAGAGCTCTGGTGTGGGAGAAATGGCTGTATGTTTTAACTTTGTGAGCTGGTGTGTGCCGAGAGAGTGTGCTTGAGAATGTGTCTTGGGAGTGGTGGGAGGCAAGGCAAGGGGAGATGCCAGGGGGGTGTCTGGCTGTGAGTGCGGTGGGAAGGGCAGTTGAATACAGCACCAGCTCTTAGGCCTTAGAGCTATGGTGTGGGAGAAATGGCTGTATGTTTTAACTTTGTGAGCTGGTGTGTGCCGAGAGTGAGAGTGAGCTTGCGAATGTGTGTTGGCAGTGGTAGGAGGCAAGGCAAGGGGAGATTCTTAGTGTATGTTTGGCTGTGAAAGCACTGGCAAGGGAAGGTCAGAAACAGCAAGAGCTCTAAGCCCTTAGAGCTCTGGTGTGGGAGAAATGAGTGTATGTTTTAACTTTGTGAGCTGGTCTGTGCCGAGAGTGAGAGTGAGCTTGCGAATGTGTCTTGGCAGTGGTAGGAGGCAAGGCAAGGGGAGATTCTTAGTGTATGTTTGGCTGTGAAAGCACTGGCAAGGGAAGGTCAGAAACAGCAAGAGCTCTAAGCCCTTAGAGCTCTGGTGTGGGAGAAATGGCTGTATGTTTTAACACTGGGAGCTGGTCTGTGCCGAGAGTGAGAGTGAGTTTCCGAATGTGTCTTGGCAGTGGTAGGAGGCAAGGCAAGGGGAGATTCTTAGTGTATGTTTTTCTGTGAAAGCACTGGCAAGGGAAGGTCAGAAACAGCAAGAGCTCTAAGCCCTTAGAGCTCTGGTGTGGGAGAAATGGCTGTATGTTTTAACTTTGTGAGCTGGTGTGTGCCGAGAGTGAGAGTGAGCTTGAGAATGTGTCTTGGCAGTGGCAGGAGGCAAGGCAAGGGGAGATTCTTAGTGTATGTTTGGCTGTGAAAGCACTGGCAAGGGAAGGTCAGAAACAGCAAGAGCTCTAAGCCCTTAGAGCTCTGGTGTGGGAGAAATGGCTGTATGTTTTAACACTGGGAGCTGGTCTGTGCCGAGAGTGAGAGTGAGTTTGCGAATGTGTCTTGGCAGTGGTAGGAGGCAAGGCAAGGGGAGATTCTTAGTGTATGTTTGGCTGTGAAAGCACTGGCAAGGGAAGGTCAGAAACAGCAAGAGCTCTAAGCGCTTAGAGCTCTGGTGTGGGAGAAGTGGCTGTATGTTTTAACTTTGTGAGCTGGTGTGTGCCGAGAGTGATAGTGAGCTTGAGAATGTGTCTTGGGAGTGGTGGGAGGCAAGGCAAGGGGAGATGCCAGGGGGGTGTCTGGCTGTGAGTGTGGTGGGAAGGGCAGTTGAATACAGCACCAGCTCTTAGGCCTTCGAGCTATGGTGTGGGAGAAATGGCTGCATGTTTGCACTTTGTGAGCTGGTCTGTGCGAAGAGTGAGAGTGAGCTTGCGAATGTGTATTGAGAGTGCTGGGAGGCAAGGCAAAAGTACATCCGCAGTGTCTGTCTGGGTGTGAAAGTGCTGGCAAGGGAAGGTGAGGACCAGCAAGAGCATTAAGCCCTTAGAAATATTAAGAGGGAAACATGGCTGTATGTTTTAACTTTGTGAGCTGGTCTGTGCCGAGAGTGAGAGTGAGCTTGCGAATGTGTCTTGGCAGTGGTAGGAGGCAAGGCAAGGGGAGATTCTTAGTGTATGTTTTTCTGTGAAAGCACTGGCAAGGGAAGGTCAGAAACAGCAAGAGCTCTAAGCCCTTAGAGCTCTGGTGTGGGAGAAATGGCTGTATGTTTTAACTTTGTGAGCTGGTCTGTGCCGAGAGTGAGAGTGAGCTTGAGAATGTGTCTTGGCAGTGGCAGGAGGCAAGGCAAGGGGAGATTCTTAGTGTATGTTTGGCTGTGAAAGCACTGGCAAGGGAAGGTCAGAAACAGCAAGAGCTCTAAGCCCTTAGAGCTCTGGTGTGGGAGAAATGGCTGTATGTTTTAACACTGGGAGCTGGTCTGTGCCGAGAGTGAGAGTGAGTTTGCGAATGTGTCTTGGCAGTGGTAGGAGGCAAGGCAAGGGGAGATTCTTAGTGTATGTTTGGCTGTGAAAGCACTGGCAAGGGAAGGTCAGAATCAGCAAGAGCTCTAAGCCCTTAGAGCTCTGGTGTGGGAGAAATGGCTGTATGTTTTAACTTTGTGAGCTGGTGTGTGCCGAGAGTGAGAGTGAGCTTGAGAATGTGTCTTGGGAGTGGTGGGAGGCAAGGCAAGGGGAGATGCCAGGGGGGTGTCTGGCTGTGAGTGCGGTGGGAAGGGCAGTTGAATACAGCACCAGCTCTTAGGCCTTCGAGCTATGGTGTGGGAGAAATGGCTGCATGTTTGCACTTTGTGAGCTGGTCTGTGCGAAGAGTGAGAGTGAGCTTGCGAATGTGTATTGAGAGTGCTGGGAGGCAAGGCAAAAGTACATCCGCAGTGTCTGTCTGGGTGTGAAAGTGCTGGCAAGGGAAGGTGAGGACCAGCAAGAGCATTAAGCCCTTAGAAATATTAAGAGGGAAACATGGCTGTATGTTTTAACTTTGTGAGCTGGTCTGTGCCGAGAGTGAGAGTGAGCTTGAGAATGTGTCTTGGCAGTGGTAGGAGGCAAGGCAAGGGGAGATTCTTAGTGTATGTTTTTCTGTGAAAGCACTGGCAAGGGAAGGTCAGAAACAGCAAGAGCTCTAAGCCCTTAGAGCTCTGGTGTGGGAGAAATGGCTGTATGTTTTAACTTTGTGAGCTGGTGTGTGCCGAGAGTGAGAGTGAGCTTGAGAATGTGTCTTGGGAGTGGCAGGAGGCAAGGCAAGGGGAGATTCTTAGTGTATGTTTGGCTGTGAAAGCACTGGCAAGGGAAGGTCAGAAACAGCAAGAGCTCTTAGCGCTTAGAGCTCTGGTGTGGGAGAAATGGCTGTATGTTTTAACTTTGTGAGCTGGTGTGTGCCGAGAGAGTGTGCTTGAGAATGTGTCTTGGGAGTGGTGGGAGGCAAGGCAAGGGGAGATGCCAGGGGGGTGTCTGGCTGTGAGTGCGGTGGGAAGGGCAGTTGAATACAGCACCAGCTCTTAGGCCTTAGAGCTCTGGTGTGGGAGAAATGGCTGTATGTTTTAACTTTGTGAGCTGGTGTGTGCCGAGAGTGAGAGTGAGCTTGCGAATGTGTGTTGGCAGTGGTAGGAGGCAAGGCAAGGGGAGATTCTTAGTGTATGTTTGGCTGTGAAAGCACTGGCAAGGGAAGGTCAGAATCAGCAAGAGCTCTAAGCGCTTAGAGCTCTGGTGTGGGAGAAATGGCTGTATGTTTTAACTTTGTGAGCTGGTGTGTGCCGAGAGTGAGAGTGAGCTTGAGAATGTGTCTTGGGAGTGGTGGGAGGCAAGGCAAGGGGAGATGCCAGGGGGGTGTCTGGCTGTGAGTGCGGTGGGAAGGGCAGTTGAATACAGCACCAGCTCTTAGGCCTTAGAGCTCTGGTGTGGGAGAAATGGCTGTATGTTTTAACTTTGTGAGCTGGTGTGTGCCGAGAGTGAGAGTGAGCTTGCGAATGTGTGTTGGCAGTGGTAGGAGGCAAGGCAAGGGGAGATTCTTAGTGTATGTTTGGCTGTGAAAGCACTGGCAAGGGAAGGTCAGAATCAGCAAGAGCTCTAAGCGCTTAGAGCTCTGGTGTGGGAGAAATGGCTGTATGTTTTAACTTTGTGAGCTGGTGTGTGCCGAGAGTGAGAGTGAGCTTGAGAATGTGTCTTGGGAGTGGTGGGAGGCAAGGCAAGGGGAGATGCCAGGGGGGTGTCTGGCTGTGAGTGCGGTGGGAAGGGCAGTTGAATACAGCACCAGCTCTTAGGCCTTCGAGCTATGGTGTGGGAGAAATGGCTGCATGTTTGCACTTTGTGAGCTGGTCTGTGCGAAGAGTGAGAGTGAGCTTGCGAATGTGTATTGAGAGTGCTGGGAGGCAAGGCAAAAGTACATCCGCAGTGTCTGTCTGGGTGTGAAAGTGCTGGCAAGGGAAGGTGAGGACCAGCAAGAGCATTAAGCCCTTAGAAATATTAAGAGGGAAACATGGCTGTATGTTTTAACTTTGTGAGCTGGTCTGTGCCGAGAGTGAGAGTGAGCTTGAGAATGTGTCTTGGCAGTGGTAGGAGGCAAGGCAAGGGGAGATTCTTAGTGTATGTTTTTCTGTGAAAGCACTGGCAAGGGAAGGTCAGAAACAGCAAGAGCTCTAAGCCCTTAGAGCTCTGGTGTGGGAGAAATGGCTGTATGTTTTAACTTTGTGAGCTGGTGTGTGCCGAGAGTGAGAGTGAGCTTGAGAATGTGTCTTGGGAGTGGCAGGAGGCAAGGCAAGGGGAGATTCTTAGTGTATGTTTGGCTGTGAAAGCACTGGCAAGGGAAGGTCAGAAACAGCAAGAGCTCTTAGCGCTTAGAGCTCTGGTGTGGGAGAAATGGCTGTATGTTTTAACTTTGTGAGCTGGTGTGTGCCGAGAGAGTGTGCTTGAGAATGTGTCTTGGGAGTGGTGGGAGGCAAGGCAAGGGGAGATGCCAGGGGGGTGTCTGGCTGTGAGTGCGGTGGGAAGGGCAGTTGAATACAGCACCAGCTCTTAGGCCTTAGAGCTCTGGTGTGGGAGAAATGGCTGTATGTTTTAACTTTGTGAGCTGGTGTGTGCCGAGAGTGAGAGTGAGCTTGCGAATGTGTGTTGGCAGTGGTAGGAGGCAAGGCAAGGGGAGATTCTTAGTGTATGTTTGGCTGTGAAAGCACTGGCAAGGGAAGGTCAGAATCAGCAAGAGCTCTAAGCGCTTAGAGCTCTGGTGTGGGAGAAATGGCTGTATGTTTTAACTTTGTGAGCTGGTGTGTGCCGAGAGTGAGAGTGAGCTTGAGAATGTGTCTTGGGAGTGGTGGGAGGCAAGGCAAGGGGAGATGCCAGGGGGGTGTCTGGCTGTGAGTGCGGTGGGAAGGGCAGTTGAATACAGCACCAGCTCTTAGGCCTTAGAGCTCTGGTGTGGGAGAAATGGCTGTATGTTTTAACTTTGTGAGCTGGTGTGTGCCGAGAGTGAGAGTGAGCTTGCGAATGTGTGTTGGCAGTGGTAGGAGGCAAGGCAAGGGGAGATTCTTAGTGTATGTTTGGCTGTGAAAGCACTGGCAAGGGAAGGTCAGAATCAGCAAGAGCTCTAAGCGCTTAGAGCTGTGGTGTGGGAGAAATGGCTGTATGTTTTAACTTTGTGAGCTGGTGTGTGCCGAGAGTGAGAGTGAGCTTGAGAATGTGTCTTGGGAGTGGTGGGAGGCAAGGCAAGGGGAGATGCCAGGGGGGTGTCTGGCTGTGAGTGCGGTGGGAAGGGCAGTTGAATACAGCACCAGCTCTTAGGCCTTCGAGCTATGGTGTGGGAGAAATGGCTGCATGTTTGCACTTTGTGAGCTGGTCTGTGCGAAGAGTGAGAGTGAGCTTGCGAATGTGTATTGAGAGTGCTGGGAGGCAAGGCAAAAGTACATCCGCAGTGTCTGTCTGGGTGTGAAAGTGCTGGCAAGGGAAGGTGAGGACCAGCAAGAGCATTAAGCCCTTAGAAATATTAAGAGGGAAACATGGCTGTATGTTTTAAGTTTGTGAGCTGGTGTGTGCCGAGAGTGACAGTGAGCTTGAGAATGTGTCTTGGCAGTGGTAGGAGGCAAGGCAAGGGGAGATTCTTAGTGTATGTTTTTCTGTGAAAGCACTGGCAAGGGAAGGTCAGAAACAGCAAGAGCTCTAAGCCCTTAGAGCTCTGGTGTGGGAGAAATGGCTGTATGTTTTAACACTGGGAGCTGGTCTGTGCCGAGAGTGAGAGTGAGTTTGCGAATGTGTCTTGGCAGTGGTAGGAGGCAAGGCAAGGGGAGATTCTTAGTGTATGTTTGGCTGTGAAAGCACTGGCAAGGGAAGGTCAGAAACAGCAAGAGCTCTAAGCCCTTAGAGCTCTGGTGTGGGAGAAATGGCTGTATGTTTTAACTTTGTGAGCTGGTGTGTGCCGAGAGTGAGAGTGAGCTTGAGAATGTGTCTTGGCAGTGGCAGGAGGCAAGGCAAGGGGAGATTCTTAGTGTATGTTTGGCTGTGAAAGCACTGGCAAGGGAAGGTCAGAAACAGCAAGAGCTCTAAGCCCTTAGAGCTCTGGTGTGGGAGAAATGGCTGTATGTTTTAACACTGGGAGCTGGTCTGTGCCGAGAGTGAGAGTGAGTTTGCGAATGTGTCTTGGCAGTGGTAGGAGGCAAGGCAAGGGGAGATTCTTAGTGTATGTTTGGCTGTGAAAGCACTGGCAAGGGAAGGTCAGAAACAGCAAGAGCTCTAAGCGCTTAGAGCTCTGGTGTGGGAGAAGTGGCTGTATGTTTTAACTTTGTGAGCTGGTGTGTGCCGAGAGTGAGAGTGAGCTTGAGAATGTGTCTTGGGAGTGGTGGGAGGCAAGGCAAGGGGAGATGCCAGGGGGGTGTCTGGCTGTGAGTGTGGTGGGAAGGGCAGTTGAATACAGCACCAGCTCTTAGGCCTTCGAGCTATGGTGTGGGAGAAATGGCTGCATGTTTGCACTTTGTGAGCTGGTCTGTGCGAAGAGTGAGAGTGAGCTTGCGAATGTGTATTGAGAGTGCTGGGAGGCAAGGCAAAAGTACATCCGCAGTGTCTGTCTGGGTGTGAAAGTGCTGGCAAGGGAAGGTGAGGACCAGCAAGAGCATTAAGCCCTTAGAAATATTAAGAGGGAAACATGGCTGTATGTTTTAACTTTGTGAGCTGGTGTGTGCCGAGAGTGAGAGTGAGCTTGCGAATGTGTCTTGGCAGTGGCAGGAGGCAAGGCAAGGGGAGATTCTTAGTGTATATTTGGCTGTGAAAGCACTGGCAAGGGAAGGTCAGAAACAGCAAGAGCTCTAAGCCCTTAGAGCTCTGGTGTGGGAGAAATGGCTGTATGTTTTAACACTGGGAGCTGGTCTGTGCCGAGAGTGAGAGTGAGTTTGCGAATGAGTCTTGGCAGTGGTAGGAGGCAAGGCAAGGGGAGATTCTTAGTGTATGTTTGGCTGTGAAAGCACTGGCAAGGGAAGGTCAGAATCAGCAAGAGCTCTAAGCCCTTAGAGCTCTGGTGTGGGAGAAATGGCTGTATGTTTTAACTTTGTGAGCTGGTGTGTGCCGAGAGTGAGAGTGAGCTTGAGAATGTGTCTTGGCAGTGGCAGGAGGCAAGGCAAGGGGAGATTCTTAGTGTATGTTTTTCTGTGAAAGCACTGGCAAGGGAAGGTCAGAAACAGCAAGAGCTCTAAGCCCTTAGAGCTCTGGTGTGGGAGAAATGGCTGTATGTTTTAACTTTGTGAGCTGGTGTGTGCCGAGAGTGAGAGTGAGCTTGAGAATGTGTCTTGGCAGTGGCAGGAGGCAAGGCAAGGGGAGATTCTTAGTGTATGTTTGGCTGTGAAAGCACTGGCAAGGGAAGGTCAGAAACAGCAAGAGCTCTAAGCCCTTAGAGCTCTGGTGTGGGAGAAATGGCTGTATGTTTTAACACTGGGAGCTGGTCTGTGCCGAGAGTGAGAGTGAGTTTGCGAATGTGTCTTGGCAGTGGTAGGAGGCAAGGCAAGGGGAGATTCTTAGTGTATGTTTGGCTGTGAAAGCACTGGCAAGGGAAGGTCAGAAACAGCAAGAGCTCTAAGCGCTTAGAGCTCTGGTGTGGGAGAAGTGGCTGTATGTTTTAACTTTGTGAGCTGGTGTGTGCCGAGAGTGAGAGTGAGCTTGAGAATGTGTCTTGGGAGTGGTGGGAGGCAAGGCAAGGGGAGATGCCAGGGGGGTGTCTGGCTGTGAGTGCGGTGGGAAGGGCAGTTGAATACAGCACCAGCTCTTAGGCCTTCGAGCTATGGTGTGGGAGAAATGGCTGCATGTTTGCACTTTGTGAGCTGGTCTGTGCGAAGAGTGAGAGTGAGCTTGCGAATGTGTATTGAGAGTGCTGGGAGGCAAGGCAAAAGTACATCCGCAGTGTCTGTCTGGGTGTGAAAGTGCTGGCAAGGGAAGGTGAGGACCAGCAAGAGCATTAAGCCCTTAGAAATATTAAGAGGGAAACATGGCTGTATGTTTTAAGTTTGTGAGCTGGTGTGTGCCGAGAGTGACAGTGAGCTTGAGAATGTGTCTTGGCAGTGGTAGGAGGCAAGGCAAGGGGAGATTCTTAGTGTATGTTTTTCTGTGAAAGCACTGGCAAGGGAAGGTCAGAAACAGCAAGAGCTCTAAGCCCTTAGAGCTCTGGTGTGGGAGAAATGAGTGTATGTTTTAACTTTGTGAGCTGGTCTGTGCCGAGAGTGAGAGTGAGCTTGCGAATGTGTCTTGGCAGTGGTAGGAGGCAAGGCAAGGGGAGATTCTTAGTGTATGTTTGGCTGTGAAAGCACTGGCAAGGGAAGGTCAGAAACAGCAAGAGCTCTAAGCCCTTAGAGCTCTGGTGTGGGAGAAATGGCTGTATGTTTTAACACTGGGAGCTGGTCTGTGCCGAGAGTGAGAGTGAGTTTGCGAATGTGTCTTGGCAGTGGTAGGAGGCAAGGCAAGGGGAGATTCTTAGTGTATGTTTTTCTGTGAAAGCACTGGCAAGGGAAGGTCAGAAACAGCAAGAGCTCTAAGCCCTTAGAGCTCTGGTGTGGGAGAAATGGCTGTATGTTTTAACTTTGTGAGCTGGTGTGTGCCGAGAGTGAGAGTGAGCTTGAGAATGTGTCTTGGCAGTGGCAGGAGGCAAGGCAAGGGGAGATTCTTAGTGTATGTTTGGCTGTGAAAGCACTGGCAAGGGAAGGTCAGAAACAGCAAGAGCTCTAAGCCCTTAGAGCTCTGGTGTGGGAGAAATGGCTGTATGTTTTAACACTGGGAGCTGGTCTGTGCCGAGAGTGAGAGTGAGTTTGCGAATGTGTCTTGGCAGTGGTAGGAGGCAAGGCAAGGGGAGATTCTTAGTGTATGTTTGGCTGTGAAAGCACTGGCAAGGGAAGGTCAGAAACAGCAAGAGCTCTAAGCGCTTAGAGCTCTGGTGTGGGAGAAGTGGCTGTATGTTTTAACTTTGTGAGCTGGTGTGTGCCGAGAGTGAGAGTGAGCTTGAGAATGTGTCTTGGGAGTGGTGGGAGGCAAGGCAAGGGGAGATGCCAGGGGGGTGTCTGGCTGTGAGTGTGGTGGGAAGGGCAGTTGAATACAGCACCAGCTCTTAGGCCTTAGAGCTATGGTGTGGGAGAAATGGCTGCATGTTTGCACTTTGTGAGCTGGTCTGTGCGAAGAGTGAGAGTGAGCTTGCGAATGTGTATTGAGAGTGCTGGGAGGCAAGGCAAAAGTACATCCGCAGTGTCTGTCTGGGTGTGAAAGTGCTGGCAAGGGAAGGTGAGGACCAGCAAGAGCATTAAGCCCTTAGAAATATTAAGAGGGAAACATGGCTGTATGTTTTAACTTTGTGAGCTGGTGTGTGCCGAGAGTGAGAGTGAGCTTGCGAATGTGTCTTGGCAGTGGCAGGAGGCAAGGCAAGGGGAGATTCTTAGTGTATATTTGGCTGTGAAAGCACTGGCAAGGGAAGGTCAGAAACAGCAAGAGCTCTAAGCCCTTAGAGCTCTGGTGTGGGAGAAATGGCTGTATGTTTTAACACTGGGAGCTGGTCTGTGCCGAGAGTGAGAGTGAGTTTGCGAATGAGTCTTGGCAGTGGTAGGAGGCAAGGCAAGGGGAGATTCTTAGTGTATGTTTGGCTGTGAAAGCACTGGCAAGGGAAGGTCAGAATCAGCAAGAGCTCTAAGCCCTTAGAGCTCTGGTGTGGGAGAAATGGCTGTATGTTTTAACTTTGTGAGCTGGTGTGTGCCGAGAGTGAGAGTGAGCTTGAGAATGTGTCTTGGCAGTGGCAGGAGGCAAGGCAAGGGGAGATTCTTAGTGTATGTTTTTCTGTGAAAGCACTGGCAAGGGAAGGTCAGAAACAGCAAGAGCTCTAAGCCCTTAGAGCTCTGGTGTGGGAGAAATGGCTGTATGTTTTAACTTTGTGAGCTGGTGTGTGCCGAGAGTGAGAGTGAGCTTGAGAATGTGTCTTGGCAGTGGCAGGAGGCAAGGCAAGGGGAGATTCTTAGTGTATGTTTGGCTGTGAAAGCACTGGCAAGGGAAGGTCAGAAACAGCAAGAGCTCTAAGCCCTTAGAGCTCTGGTGTGGGAGAAATGGCTGTATGTTTTAACACTGGGAGCTGGTCTGTGCCGAGAGTGAGAGTGAGTTTGCGAATGTGTCTTGGCAGTGGTAGGAGGCAAGGCAAGGGGAGATTCTTAGTGTATGTTTGGCTGTGAAAGCACTGGCAAGGGAAGGTCAGAAACAGCAAGAGCTCTAAGCGCTTAGAGCTCTGGTGTGGGAGAAGTGGCTGTATGTTTTAACTTTGTGAGCTGGTGTGTGCCGAGAGTGAGAGTGAGCTTGAGAATGTGTCTTGGGAGTGGTGGGAGGCAAGGCAAGGGGAGATGCCAGGGGGGTGTCTGGCTGTGAGTGCGGTGGGAAGGGCAGTTGAATACAGCACCAGCTCTTAGGCCTTCGAGCTATGGTGTGGGAGAAATGGCTGCATGTTTGCACTTTGTGAGCTGGTCTGTGCGAAGAGTGAGAGTGAGCTTGCGAATGTGTATTGAGAGTGCTGGGAGGCAAGGCAAAAGTACATCCGCAGTGTCTGTCTGGGTGTGAAAGTGCTGGCAAGGGAAGGTGAGGACCAGCAAGAGCATTAAGCCCTTAGAAATATTAAGAGGGAAACATGGCTGTATGTTTTAAGTTTGTGAGCTGGTCTGTGCCGAGAGTGAGAGTGAGCTTGAGAATGTGTCTTGGCAGTGGTAGGAGGCAAGGCAAGGGGAGATTCTTAGTGTATGTTTTTCTGTGAAAGCACTGGCAAGGGAAGGTCAGAAACAGCAAGAGCTCTAAGCCCTTAGAGCTCTGGTGTGGGAGAAATGGCTGTATGTTTTAACTTTGTGAGCTGGTGTGTGCCGAGAGTGAGAGTGAGCTTGAGAATGTGTCTTGGGAGTGGCAGGAGGCAAGGCAAGGGGAGATTCTTAGTGTATGTTTGGCTGTGAAAGCACTGGCAAGGGAAGGTCAGAAACAGCAAGAGCTCTAAGCGCTTAGAGCTGTGGTGTGGGAGAAATGGCTGTATGTTTTAACTTTGTGAGCTGGTGTGGGCCGAGAGTGAGAGTGTGCTTGAGAATGTGTCTTGGCAGTGGTGGGAGGCAAGGCAAGGGGAGATGCCAGGGGGGTGTCTGGCTGTGAGTGCGGTGGGAAGGGCAGTTGAATACAGCACCAGCTCTTAGGCCTTAGAGCTCTGGTGTGGGAGAAATGGCTGTATGTTTTAACTTTGTGAGCTGGTGTGTGCCGAGAGTGAGAGTGAGCTTGCGAATGTGTGTTGGCAGTGGTAGGAGGCAAGGCAAGGGGAGATTCTTAGTGTATGTTTGGCTGTGAAAGCACTGGCAAGGGAAGGTCAGAATCAGCAAGAGCTCTAAGCGCTTAGAGCTCTCGTGTGGGAGAAATGGCTGTATGTTTTAACTTTGTGAGCTGGTGTGTGCCGAGAGTGGGAGTGAGCTTGAGAATGTGTCTTGGGAGTGGTGGGAGGCAAGGCAAGGGGAGATGCCAGGGGGGTGTCTGGCTGTGAGTGCGGTGGGAAGGGCAGTTGAATACAGCACCAGCTCTTAGGCCTTAGAGCTCTGGTGTGGGAGAAATGGCTGTATGTTTTAACTTTGTGAGCTGGTGTGTGCCGAGAGTGAGAGTGAGCTTGCGAATGTGTGTTGGCAGTGGTAGGAGGCAAGGCAAGGGGAGATTCTTAGTGTATGTTTGGCTGTGAAAGCACTGGCAAGGGAAGGTCAGAATCAGCAAGAGCTCTAAGCGCTTAGAGCTCTGGTGTGGGAGAAATGGCTGTATGTTTTAACTTTGTGAGCTGGTGTGTGCCGAGAGTGAGAGTGAGCTTGAGAATGTGTCTTGGGAGTGGTGGGAGGCAAGGCAAGGGGAGATGCCAGGGGGGTGTCTGGCTGTGAGTGCGGTGGGAAGGGCAGTTGAATACAGCACCAGCTCTTAGGCCTTCGAGCTATGGTGTGGGAGAAATGGCTGCATGTTTGCACTTTGTGAGCTGGTCTGTGCGAAGAGTGAGAGTGAGCTTGCGAATGTGTATTGAGAGTGCTGGGAGGCAAGGCAAAAGTACATCCGCAGTGTCTGTCTGGGTGTGAAAGTGCTGGCAAGGGAAGGTGAGGACCAGCAAGAGCATTAAGCCCTTAGAAATATTAAGAGGGAAACATGGCTGTATGTTTTAAGTTTGTGAGCTGGTGTGTGCCGAGAGTGAGAGTGAGCTTGAGAATGTGTCTTGGCAGTGGTAGGAGGCAAGGCAAGGGGAGATTCTTAGTGTATGTTTTTCTGTGAAAGCACTGGCAAGGGAAGGTCAGAAACAGCAAGAGCTCTAAGCCCTTAGAGCTCTGGTGTGGGAGAAATGAGTGTATGTTTTAACTTTGTGAGCTGGTCTGTGCCGAGAGTGAGAGTGAGCTTGCGAATGTGTCTTGGCAGTGGTAGGAGGCAAGGCAAGGGGAGATTCTTAGTGTATGTTTGGCTGTGAAAGCACTGGCAAGGGAAGGTCAGAAACAGCAAGAGCTCTAAGCCCTTAGAGCTCTGGTGTGGGAGAAATGGCTGTATGTTTTAACACTGGGAGCTGGTCTGTGCCGAGAGTGAGAGTGAGTTTGCGAATGTGTCTTGGCAGTGGTAGGAGGCAAGGCAAGGGGAGATTCTTAGTGTATGTTTGGCTGTGAAAGCACTGGCAAGGGAAGGTCAGAAACAGCAAGAGCTCTAAGCCCTTAGAGCTCTGGTGTGGGAGAAATGGCTGTATGTTTTAACTTTGTGAGCTGGTGTGTGCCGAGAGTGAGAGTGAGCTTGAGAATGTGTCTTGGCAGTGGTAGGAGGCAAGGCAAGGGGAGATTCTTAGTGTATGTTTTTCTGTGAAAGCACTGGCAAGGGAAGGTCAGAAACAGCAAGAGCTCTAAGCCCTTAGAGCTCTGGTGTGGGAGAAATGGCTGTATGTTTTAACTTTGTGAGCTGGTGTGTGCCGAGAGTGAGAGTGAGCTTGAGAATGTGTCTTGGCAGTGGCAGGAGGCAAGGCAAGGGGAGATTCTTAGTGTATGTTTGGCTGTGAAAGCACTGGCAAGGGAAGGTCAGAAACAGCAAGAGCTCTAAGCCCTTAGAGCTCTGGTGTGGGAGAAATGGCTGTATGTTTTAACACTGGGAGCAGGTCTGTGCCGAGAGTGAGAGTGAGTTTGCGAATGTGTCTTGGCAGTGGTAGGAGGCAAGGCAAGGGGAGATTCTTAGTGTATGTTTGGCTGTGAAAGCACTGGCAAGGGAAGGTCAGAAACAGCAAGAGCTCTAAGCGCTTAGAGCTCTGGTGTGGGAGAAGTGGCTGTATGTTTTAACTTTGTGAGCTGGTGTGTGCCGAGAGTGAGAGTGAGCTTGAGAATGTGTCTTGGGAGTGGTGGGAGGCAAGGCAAGGGGAGATGCCAGGGGGGTGTCTGGCTGTGAGTGCGGTGGGAAGGGCAGTTGAATACAGCACCAGCTCTTAGGCCTTCGAGCTATGGTGTGGGAGAAATGGCTGCATGTTTGCACTTTGTGAGCTGGTCTGTGCGAAGAGTGAGAGTGATCTTGCGAATGTGTATTGAGAGTGCTGGGAGGCAAGGCAAAAGTACATCCGCAGTGTCTGTCTGGGTGTGAAAGTGCTGGCAAGGGAAGGTGAGGACCAGCAAGAGCATTAAGCCCTTAGAAATATTAAGAGGGAAACATGGCTGTATGTTTTAAGTTTGTGAGCTGGTGTGTGCCGAGAGTGAGAGTGAGCTTGCGAATGTGTCTTGGCAGTGGTAGGAGGCAAGGCAAGGGGAGATTCTTAGTGTATGTTTTTCTGTGAAAGCACTGGCAAGGGAAGGTCAGAAACAGCAAGAGCTCTAAGCCCTTAGAGCTCTGGTGTGGGAGAAATGGCTGTATGTTTTAACTTTGTGAGCTGGTGTGTGCCGAGAGTGAGAGTGAGCTTGAGAATGTGTCTTGGGAGTGGTGGGAGGCAAGGAAAGGGGAGATGCCAGGGGGGTGTCTGGCTGAGAGTGCGGTGGGAAGGGCAGTTGAATACAGCACCAGCTCTTAGGCCTTAGAGCTCTGGTGTGCGAGAAATGGCTGTATGTTTTAACTTTGTGAGCTGGTGTGTGCCGAGAGTGAGAGTGAGCTTGAGAATGTGTCTTGGCAGGGCTAGGAGGCAAGGCAAAGGGAGATTCTTAGTGTATGTTTGGCTGTGAAAGCACTGGCAAGGGAAGGTCAGAATCAGCAAGAGCTCTAAGCGCTTAGAGCTCTGGTGTGGGAGAAATGGCTGTATGTTTTAACTTCGTGAGCTGGTCTGTGCCGAGAGTCAGAGTGAGCTTGAGAATGTGTCTTGGGAGTGGTGGGAGGCAAGGCAAGGGGAGATGCCAGGGGGGGTGTCTGGCTGTGAGTGCGGTGGGAAGGGCAGTTGAATACAGCACCAGCTCTTAGGCCTTAGAGCTCTGGTGTGGGAGAAATGGCTGCATGTTTGCACTTTGTGAGCTGGTCTGTGCGAAGAGTGAGAGTGAGCTTGCGAATGTGTATTGAGAGTGCTGGGAGGCAAGGCAAAAGTACATCCGCAGTGTCTGTCTGGGTGTGAAAGTGCTGGCAAGGGAAGGTGAGGACCAGCAAGAGCATTAAGCCCTTAGAAATATTAAGAGGGAAACATGGCTGTATGTTTTAAGTTTGTGAGCTGGTGTGTGCCGAGAGTGAGAGTGAGCTTGCGAATGTGTCTTGGCAGTGGTAGGAGGCAAGGCAAGGGGAGATTCTTAGTGTATGTTTGGCTGTGAAAGCACTGGCAAGGGAAGGTCAGAAACAGCAAGAGCTCTAAGCCCTTAGAGCTCTGGTGAGAGAGAAATGGCTGTATGTTTTAACTTTGTGAGCTGGTCTGTGCCGAGAGTGATAGTGAGCTTGAGAATGTGTCTTGGCAGGGCTAGGAGGCAAGGCAAGGGGAGATTCTTAGTGTATGTTTGGCTGTGAAAGCACTGGCAAGGGAAGGTCAGAATCAGCAAGAGCTCTAAGCGCTTAGAGCTCTGGTGTGGGAGAAGTGGCTGTATGTTTTAACTTTGTGAGCTGGTGTGTGCCGAGAGTGAGAGTGAGCTTGAGAATGTGTCTTGGGAGTGGTGGGAGGCAAGGCAAGGGGAGATGCCAGGGGGGTGTCTGGCTGTGAGTGCGGTGGGAAGGGCAGTTGAATACAGCACCAGCTCTTAGGCCTTAGAGCTCTGGTGTGGGAGAAATGGCTGTATGTTTTAACTTTGTGAGCTGGTGTGTGCCGAGAGTGAGAGTGAGCTTGCGAATGTGTGTTGGCAGTGGTAGGAGGCAAGGCAAGGGGAGATTCTTAGTGTATGTTTGGCTGTGAAAGCACTGGCAAGGGAAGGTCAGAATCAGCAAGAGCTCTAAGCGCTTAGAGCTCTGGTGTGGGAGAAATGGCTGTATGTTTTAACTTTGTGAGCTGGTGTGTGCCGAGAGTGAGAGTGAGCTTGAGAATGTGTCTTGGGAGTGGTGGGAGGCAAGGCAAGGGGAGATGCCAGGGGGGTGTCTGGCTGTGAGTGCGGTGGGAAGGGCAGTTGAATACAGCACCAGCTCTTAGGCCTTCGAGCTATGGTGTGGGAGAAATGGCTGCATGTTTGCACTTTGTGAGCTGGTCTGTGCGAAGAGTGAGAGTGAGCTTGCGAATGTGTATTGAGAGTGCTGGGAGGCAAGGCAAAAGTACATCCGCAGTGTCTGTCTGGGTGTGAAAGTGCTGGCAAGGGAAGGTGAGGACCAGCAAGAGCATTAAGCCCTTAGAAATATTAAGAGGGAAACATGGCTGTATGTTTTAAGTTTGTGAGCTGGTGTGTGCCGAGAGTGAGAGTGAGCTTGAGAATGTGTCTTGGCAGTGGTAGGAGGCAAGGCAAGGGGAGATTCTTAGTGTATGTTTTTCTGTGAAAGCACTGGCAAGGGAAGGTCAGAAACAGCAAGAGCTCTAAGCCCTTAGAGCTCTGGTGTGGGAGAAATGAGTGTATGTTTTAACTTTGTGAGCTGGTGTGTGCCGAGAGTGAGAGTGAGCTTGCGAATGTGTCTTGGCAGTGGTAGGAGGCAAGGCAAGGGGAGATTCTTAGTGTATGTTTGGCTGTGAAAGCACTGGCAAGGGAAGGTCAGAAACAGCAAGAGCTCTAAGCCCTTAGAGCTCTGGTGTGGGAGAAATGAGTCTATGTTTTAACTTTGTGAGCTGGTCTGTGCCGAGAGTGAGAGTGAGCTTGCGAATGTGTCTTGGCAGTGGTAGGAGGCAAGGCAAGGGGAGATTCTTAGTGTATGTTTGGCTGTGAAAGCACTGGCAAGGGAAGGTCAGAAACAGCAAGAGCTCTAAGCCCTTAGAGCTCTGGTGTGGGAGAAATGGCTGTATGTTTTAACACTGGGAGCTGGTCTGTGCCGAGAGTGAGAGTGAGTTTGCGAATGTGTCTTGGCAGTGGTAGGAGGCAAGGCAAGGGGAGATTCTTAGTGTATGTTTTTCTGTGAAAGCACTGGCAAGGGAAGGTCAGAAACAGCAAGAGCTCTAAGCCCTTAGAGCTCTGGTGTGGGAGAAATGGCTGTATGTTTTAACTTTGTGAGCTGGTGTGTGCCGAGAGTGAGAGTGAGCTTGAGAATGTGTCTTGGCAGTGGCAGGAGGCAAGGCAAGGGGAGATTCTTAGTGTATGTTTGGCTGTGAAAGCACTGGCAAGGGAAGGTCAGAAACAGCAAGAGCTCTAAGCCCTTAGAGCTCTGGTGTGGGAGAAATGGCTGTATGTTTTAACACTGGGAGCTGGTCTGTGCCGAGAGTGAGAGTGAGTTTGCGAATGTGTCTTGGCAGTGGTAGGAGGCAAGGCAAGGGGAGATTCTTAGTGTATGTTTGGCTGTGAAAGCACTGGCAAGGGAAGGTCAGAATCAGCAAGAGCTCTAAGCCCTTAGAGCTCTGGTGTGGGAGAAATGGCTGTATGTTTTAACACTGGGAGCTGGTGTGTGCCGAGAGTGAGAGTGAGCTTGCGAATGTGTCTTGGCAGTGGTAGGAGGCAAGGCAAGGGGAGATTCTTAGTGTATGTTTTTCTGTGAAAGCACTGGCAAGGGAAGGTCAGAAACAGCAAGAGCTCTAAGCCCTTAGAGCTCTGGTGTGGGAGAAATGGCTGTATGTTTTAACTTTGTGAGCTGGTGTGTGCCGAGAGTGAGAGTGAGCTTGAGAATGTGTCTTGGCAGTGGCAGGAGGCAAGGCAAGGGGAGATTCTTAGTGTATGTTTGGCTGTGAAAGCACTGGCAAGGGAAGGTCAGAAACAGCAAGAGCTCTAAGCCCTTAGAGCTCTGGTGTGGGAGAAATGGCTGTATGTTTTAACACTGGGAGCTGGTCTGTGCCGAGAGTGAGAGTGAGTTTGCGAATGTGTCTTGGCAGTGGTAGGAGGCAAGGCAAGGGGAGATTCTTAGTGTATGTTTGGCTGTGAAAGCACTGGCAAGGGAAGGTCAGAAACAGCAAGAGCTCTAAGCGCTTAGAGCTCTGGTGTGGGAGAAGTGGCTGTATGTTTTAACTTTGTGAGCTGGTGTGTGCCGAGAGTGAGAGTGAGCTTGAGAATGTGTCTTGGGAGTGGTGGGAGGCAAGGCAAGGGGAGATGCCAGGGGGGTGTCTGGCTGTGAGTGCGGTGGGAAGGGCAGTTGAATACAGCACCAGCTCTTAGGCCTTCGAGCTCTGGTGTGGGAGAAATGGCTGCATGTTTGCACTTTGTGAGCTGGTCTGTGCGAAGAGTGAGAGTGAGCTTGCGAATGTGTATTGAGAGTGCTGGGAGGCAAGGCAAAAGTACATCCGCAGTGTCTGTCTGGGTGTGAAAGTGCTGGCAAGGGAAGGTGAGGACCAGCAAGAGCATTAAGCCCTTAGAAATATTAAGAGGGAAACATGGCTGTATGTTTTAACTTTGTGAGCTGGTCTGTGCCGAGAGTGAGAGTGAGCTTGAGAATGTGTCTTGGCAGTGGTAGGAGGCAAGGCAAGGGGAGATTCTTAGTGTATGTTTTTCTGTGAAAGCACTGGCAAGGGAAGGTCAGAAACAGCAAGAGCTCTAAGCCCTTAGAGCTCTGGTGTGGGAGAAATGGCTGTATGTTTTAACTTTGTGAGCTGGTGTGTGCCGAGAGTGAGAGTGAGCTTGAGAATGTGTCTTGGCAGTGGTAGGAGGCAAGGCAAGGGGAGATTCTTAGTGTATGTTTGGCTGTGAAAGCACTGGCAAGGGAAGGTCAGAAACAGCAAGAGCTCTTAGCGCTTAGAGCTCTGGTGTGGGAGAAATGGCTGTATGTTTTAACTTTGTGAGCTGGTGTGTGCCGAGAGAGTGTGCTTGAGAATGTGTCTTGGGAGTGGTGGGAGGCAAGGCAAGGGGAGATGCCAGGGGGGTGTCTGGCTGTGAGTGCGGTGGGAAGGGCAGTTGAATACAGCACCAGCTCTTAGGCCTTAGAGCTCTGGTGTGGGAGAAATGGCTGTATGTTTTAACTTTGTGAGCTGGTGTGTGCCGAGAGTGAGAGTGAGCTTGCGAATGTGTGTTGGCAGTGGTAGGAGGCAAGGCAAGGGGAGATTCTTAGTGTATGTTTGGCTGTGAAAGCACTGGCAAGGGAAGGTCAGAATCAGCAAGAGCTCTAAGCGCTTAGAGCTCTGGTGTGGGAGAAATGGCTGTATGTTTTAACTTTGTGAGCTGGTGTGTGCCGAGAGTGAGAGTGAGCTTGAGAATGTGTCTTGGGAGTGGTGGGAGGCAAGGCAAGGGGAGATGCCAGGGGGGTGTCTGGCTGTGAGTGCGGTGGGAAGGGCAGTTGAATACAGCACCAGCTCTTAGGCCTTAGAGCTCTGGTGTGGGAGAAATGGCTGTATGTTTTAACTTTGTGAGCTGGTCTGTGCCGAGAGTGAGAGTGAGCTTGCGAATGTGTCTTGGCAGTGGCAGGAGGCAAGGCAAGGGGAGATTCTTAGTGTATGTTTGGCTGTGAAAGCACTGGCAAGGGAAGGTCAGAAACAGCAAGAGCTCTAAGCCCTTAGAGCTCTGGTGTGGGAGAAATGAGTGTATGTTTTAACTTTGTGAGCTGGTCTGTGCCGAGAGTGAGAGTGAGCTTGCGAATGTGTCTTGGCAGTGGTAGGAGGCAAGGCAAGGGGAGATTCTTAGTGTATGTTTGGCTGTGAAAGCACTGGCAAGGGAAGGTCAGAAACAGCAAGAGCTCTAAGCCCTTAGAGCTCTGGTGTGGGAGAAATGGCTGTATGTTTTAACACTGGGAGCTGGTCTGTGCCGAGAGTGAGAGTGAGTTTGCGAATGTGTCTTGGCAGTGGTAGGAGGCAAGGCAAGGGGAGATTCTTAGTGTATGTTTTTCTGTGAAAGCACTGGCAAGGGAAGGTCAGAAACAGCAAGAGCTCTAAGCCCTTAGAGCTCTGGTGTGGGAGAAATGGCTGTATGTTTTAACTTTGTGAGCTGGTGTGTGCCGAGAGTGAGAGTGAGCTTGAGAATGTGTCTTGGCAGTGGCAGGAGGCAAGGCAAGGGGAGATTCTTAGTGTATGTTTGGCTGTGAAAGCACTGGCAAGGGAAGGTCAGAAACAGCAAGAGCTCTAAGCCCTTAGAGCTCTGGTGTGGGAGAAATGGCTGTATGTTTTAACACTGGGAGCTGGTCTGTGCCGAGAGTGAGAGTGAGTTTGCGAATGTGTCTTGGCAGTGGTAGGAGGCAAGGCAAGGGGAGATTCTTAGTGTATGTTTGGCTGTGAAAGCACTGGCAAGGGAAGGTCAGAAACAGCAAGAGCTCTAAGCGCTTAGAGCTCTGGTGTGGGAGAAGTGGCTGTATGTTTTAACTTTGTGAGCTGGTGTGTGCCGAGAGTGATAGTGAGCTTGAGAATGTGTCTTGGGAGTGGTGGGAGGCAAGGCAAGGGGAGATGCCAGGGGGGTGTCTGGCTGTGAGTGTGGTGGGAAGGGCAGTTGAATACAGCACCAGCTCTTAGGCCTTCAAGCTATGGTGTGGGAGAAATGGCTGCATGTTTGCACTTTGTGAGCTGGTCTGTGCGAAGAGTGAGAGTGAGCTTGCGAATGTGTATTGAGAGTGCTGGGAGGCAAGGCAAAAGTACATCCGCAGTGTCTGTCTGGGTGTGAAAGTGCTGGCAAGGGAAGGTGAGGACCAGCAAGAGCATTAAGCCCTTAGAAATATTAAGAGGGAAACATGGCTGTATGTTTTAACTTTGTGAGCTGGTCTGTGCCGAGAGTGAGAGTGAGCTTGCGAATGTGTCTTGGCAGTGGTAGGAGGCAAGGCAAGGGGAGATTCTTAGTGTATGTTTTTCTGTGAAAGCACTGGCAAGGGAAGGTCAGAAACAGCAAGAGCTCTAAGCCCTTAGAGCTCTGGTGTGGGAGAAATGGCTGTATGTTTTAACTTTGTGAGCTGGTGTGTGCCGAGAGTGAGAGTGAGCTTGAGAATGTGTCTTGGCAGTGGCAGGAGGCAAGGCAAGGGGAGATTCTTAGTGTATGTTTGGCTGTGAAAGCACTGGCAAGGGAAGGTCAGAAACAGCAAGAGCTCTAAGCCCTTAGAGCTCTGGTGTGGGAGAAATGGCTGTATGTTTTAACACTGGGAGCTGGTCTGTGCCGAGAGTGAGAGTGAGTTTGCGAATGTGTCTTGGCAGTGGTAGGAGGCAAGGCAAGGGGAGATTCTTAGTGTATGTTTGGCTGTGAAAGCACTGGCAAGGGAAGGTCAGAATCAGCAAGAGCTCTAAGCCCTTAGAGCTCTGGTGTGGGAGAAATGGCTGTATGTTTTAACTTTGTGAGCTGGTGTGTGCCGAGAGTGAGAGTGAGCTTGCGAATGTGTGTTGGCAGTGGTAGGAGGCAAGGCAAGGGGAGATTCTTAGTGTATGTTTTTCTGTGAAAGCACTGGCAAGGGAAGGTCAGAAACAGCAAGAGCTCTAAGCCCTTAGAGCTCTGGTGTGGGAGAAATGGCTGTATGTTTTAACTTTGTGAGCTGGTGTGTGCCGAGAGTGAGAGTGAGCTTGAGAATGTGTCTTGGCAGTGGCAGGAGGCAAGGCAAGGGGAGATTCTTAGTGTATGTTTGGCTGTGAAAGCACTGGCAAGGGAAGGTCAGAAACAGCAAGAGCTCTAAGCCCTTAGAGCTCTGGTGTGGGAGAAATGGCTGTATGTTTTAACACTGGGAGCTGGTCTGTGCCGAGAGTGAGAGTGAGTTTGCGAATGTGTCTTGGCAGTGGTAGGAGGCAAGGCAAGGGGAGATTCTTAGTGTATGTTTGGCTGTGAAAGCACTGGCAAGGGAAGGTCAGAAACAGCAAGAGCTCTAAGCGCTTAGAGCTCTGGTGTGGGAGAAGTGGCTGTATGTTTTAACTTTGTGAGCTGGTGTGTGCCGAGAGTGAGAGTGAGCTTGAGAATGTGTCTTGGGAGTGGTGGGAGGCAAGGCAAGGGGAGATGCCAGGGGGGTGTCTGGCTGTGAGTGCAGTGGGAAGGGCAGTTGAATACAGCACCAGCTCTTAGGCCTTCGAGCTATGGTGTGGGAGAAATGGCTGCATGTTTGCACTTTGTGAGCTGGTCTGTGCGAAGAGTGAGAGTGAGCTTGCGAATGTGTATTGAGAGTGCTGGGAGGCAAGGCAAAAGTACATCCGCAGTGTCTGTCTGGGTGTGAAAGTGCTGGCAAGGGAAGGTGAGGACCAGCAAGAGCATTAAGCCCTTAGAAATATTAAGAGGGAAACATGGCTGTATGTTTTAAGTTTGTGAGCTGGTGTGTGCCGAGAGTGAGAGTGAGCTTGCGAATGTGTCTTGGCAGTGGTAGGAGGCAAGGCAAGGGGAGATTCTTAGTGTATGTTTTTCTGTGAAAGCACTGGCAAGGGAAGGTCAGAAACAGCAAGAGCTCTAAGCCCTTAGAGCTCTGGTGTGGGAGAAATGGCTGTATGTTTTAACTTTGTGAGCTGGTGTGTGCCGAGAGTGAGAGTGAGCTTGAGAATGTGTCTTGGGAGTGGCAGGAGGCAAGGCAAGGGGAGATTCTTAGTGTATGTTTGGCTGTGAAAGCACTGGCAAGGGAAGGTCAGAAACAGCAAGAGCTCTTAGCGCTTAGAGCTCTGGTGTGGGAGAAATGGCTGTATGTTTTAACTTTGTGAGCTGGTGTGTGCCGAGAGAGTGTGCTTGAGAATGTGTCTTGGGAGTGGTGGGAGGCAAGGCAAGGGGAGATGCCAGGGGGGTGTCTGGCTGTGAGTGCGGTGGGAAGGGCAGTTGAATACAGCACCAGCTCTTAGGCCTTCGAGCTCTGGTGTGGGAGAAATGGCTGTATGTTTTAACTTTGTGAGCTGGTGTGTGCCGAGAGTGAGAGTGAGCTTGCGAATGTGTGTTGGCAGTGGTAGGAGGCAAGGCAAGGGGAGATTCTTAGTGTATGTTTGGCTGTGAAAGCACTGGCAAGGGAAGGTCAGAATCAGCAAGAGCTCTAAGCCCTTAGAGCTCTGGTGTGGGAGAAATGGCTGTATGTTTTAACTTTGTGAGCTGGTGTGTGCCGAGAGTGAGAGTGAGCTTGAGAATGTGTCTTGGGAGTGGTGGGAGGCAAGGCAAGGGGAGATGCCAGGGGGGTGTCTGGCTGTGAGTGCGGTGGGAAGGGCAGTTGAATACAGCACCAGCTCTTAGGCCTTAGAGCTCTGGTGTGGGAGAAATGGCTGTATGTTTTAACTTTGTGAGCTGGTGTGTGCCGAGAGTGAGAGTGAGCTTGCGAATGTGTGTTGGCAGTGGTAGGAGGCAAGGCAAGGGGAGATTCTTAGTGTATGTTTGGCTGTGAAAGCACTGGCAAGGGAAGGTCAGAATCAGCAAGAGCTCTAAGCGCTTAGAGCTCTGGTGTGGGAGAAATGGCTGTATGTTTTAACTTTGTGAGCTGGTGTGTGCCGAGAGTGAGAGTGAGCTTGAGAATGTGTCTTGGGAGTGGTGGGAGGCAAGGCAAGGGGAGATGCCAGGGGGGTGTCTGGCTGTGAGTGCGGTGGGAAGGGCAGTTGAATACAGCACCAGCTCTTAGGCCTTCGAGCTATGGTGTGGGAGAAATGGCTGCATGTTTGCACTTTGTGAGCTGGTCTGTGCGAAGAGTGAGAGTGAGCTTGCGAATGTGTATTGAGAGTGCTGGGAGGCAAGGCAAAAGTACATCCGCAGTGTCTGTCTGGGTGTGAAAGTGCTGGCAAGGGAAGGTGAGGACCAGCAAGAGCATTAAGCCCTTAGAAATATTAAGAGGGAAACATGGCTGTATGTTTTAACTTTGTGAGCTGGTCTGTGCCGAGAGTGAGAGTGAGCTTGAGAATGTGTCTTGGCAGTGGTAGGAGGCAAGGCAAGGGGAGATTCTTAGTGTATGTTTTTCTGTGAAAGCACTGGCAAGGGAAGGTCAGAAACAGCAAGAGCTCTAAGCCCTTAGAGCTCTGGTGTGGGAGAAATGGCTGTATGTTTTAACTTTGTGAGCTGGTGTGTGCCGAGAGTGAGAGTGAGCTTGAGAATGTGTCTTGGGAGTGGCAGGAGGCAAGGCAAGGGGAGATTCTTAGTGTATGTTTGGCTGTGAAAGCACTGGCAAGGGAAGGTCAGAAACAGCAAGAGCTCTTAGCGCTTAGAGCTCTGGTGTGGGAGAAATGGCTGTATGTTTTAACTTTGTGAGCTGGTGTGTGCCGAGAGAGTGTGCTTGAGAATGTGTCTTGGGAGTGGTGGGAGGCAAGGCAAGGGGAGATGCCAGGGGGGTGTCTGGCTGTGAGTGCGGTGGGAAGGGCAGTTGAATACAGCACCAGCTCTTAGGCCTTAGAGCTCTGGTGTGGGAGAAATGGCTGTATGTTTTAACTTTGTGAGCTGGTGTGTGCCGAGAGTGAGAGTGAGCTTGCGAATGTGTGTTGGCAGTGGTAGGAGGCAAGGCAAGGGGAGATTCTTAGTGTATGTTTGGCTGTGAAAGCACTGGCAAGGGAAGGTCAGAATCAGCAAGAGCTCTAAGCGCTTAGAGCTCTGGTGTGGGAGAAATGGCTGTATGTTTTAACTTTGTGAGCTGGTGTGTGCCGAGAGTGAGAGTGAGCTTGAGAATGTGTCTTGGGAGTGGTGGGAGGCAAGGCAAGGGGAGATGCCAGGGGGGTGTCTGGCTGTGAGTGCGGTGGGAAGGGCAGTTGAATACAGCACCAGCTCTTAGGCCTTAGAGCTCTGGTGTGGGAGAAATGGCTGTATGTTTTAACTTTGTGAGCTGGTGTGTGCCGAGAGTGAGAGTGAGCTTGCGAATGTGTGTTGGCAGTGGTAGGAGGCAAGGCAAGGGGAGATTCTTAGTGTATGTTTGGCTGTGAAAGCACTGGCAAGGGAAGGTCAGAATCAGCAAGAGCTCTAAGCGCTTAGAGCTCTGGTGTGGGAGAAATGGCTGTATGTTTTAACTTTGTGAGCTGGTGTGTGCCGAGAGTGAGAGTGAGCTTGAGAATGTGTCTTGGGAGTGGTGGGAGGCAAGGCAAGGGGAGATGCCAGGGGGGTGTCTGGCTGTGAGTGCGGTGGGAAGGGCAGTTGAATACAGCACCAGCTCTTAGGCCTTCGAGCTATGGTGTGGGAGAAATGGCTGCATGTTTGCACTTTGTGAGCTGGTCTGTGCGAAGAGTGAGAGTGAGCTTGCGAATGTGTATTGAGAGTGCTGGGAGGCAAGGCAAAAGTACATCCGCAGTGTCTGTCTGGGTGTGAAAGTGCTGGCAAGGGAAGGTGAGGACCAGCAAGAGCATTAAGCCCTTAGAAATATTAAGAGGGAAACATGGCTGTATGTTTTAAGTTTGTGAGCTGGTGTGTGCCGAGAGTGAGAGTGAGCTTGAGAATGTGTCTTGGCAGTGGTAGGAGGCAAGGCAAGGGGAGATTCTTAGTGTATGTTTTTCTGTGAAAGCACTGGCAAGGGAAGGTCAGAAACAGCAAGAGCTCTAAGCCCTTAGAGCTCTGGTGTGGGAGAAATGAGTGTATGTTTTAACTTTGTGAGCTGGTCTGTGCCGAGAGTGAGAGTGAGCTTGCGAATGTGTCTTGGCAGTGGTAGGAGGCAAGGCAAGGGGAGATTCTTAGTGTATGTTTGGCTGTGAAAGCACTGGCAAGGGAAGGTCAGAAACAGCAAGAGCTCTAAGCCCTTAGAGCTCTGGTGTGGGAGAAATGGCTGTATGTTTTAACACTGGGAGCTGGTCTGTGCCGAGAGTGAGAGTGAGTTTGCGAATGTGTCTTGGCAGTGGTAGGAGGCAAGGCAAGGGGAGATTCTTAGTGTATGTTTTTCTGTGAAAGCACTGGCAAGGGAAGGTCAGAAACAGCAAGAGCTCTAAGCCCTTAGAGCTCTGGTGTGGGAGAAATGGCTGTATGTTTTAACTTTGTGAGCTGGTGTGTGCCGAGAGTGAGAGTGAGCTTGAGAATGTGTCTTGGCAGTGGCAGGAGGCAAGGCAAGGGGAGATTCTTAGTGTATGTTTGGCTGTGAAAGCACTGGCAAGGGAAGGTCAGAAACAGCAAGAGCTCTAAGCCCTTAGAGCTCTGGTGTGGGAGAAATGGCTGTATGTTTTAACACTGGGAGCTGGTCTGTGCCGAGAGTGAGAGTGAGTTTGCGAATGTGTCTTGGCAGTGGTAGGAGGCAAGGCAAGGGGAGATTCTTAGTGTATGTTTGGCTGTGAAAGCACTGGCAAGGGAAGGTCAGAAACAGCAAGAGCTCTAAGCGCTTAGAGCTCTGGTGTGGGAGAAGTGGCTGTATGTTTTAACTTTGTGAGCTGGTGTGTGCCGAGAGTGAGAGTGAGCTTGAGAATGTGTCTTGGGAGTGGTGGGAGGCAAGGCAAGGGGAGATGCCAGGGGGGTGTCTGGCTGTGAGTGTGGTGGGAAGGGCAGTTGAATACAGCACCAGCTCTTAGGCCTTCGAGCTATGGTGTGGGAGAAATGGCTGCATGTTTGCACTTTGTGAGCTGGTCTGTGCGAAGAGTGAGAGTGAGCTTGCGAATGTGTATTGAGAGTGCTGGGAGGCAAGGCAAAAGTACATCCGCAGTGTCTGTCTGGGTGTGAAAGTGCTGGCAAGGGAAGGTGAGGACCAGCAAGAGCATTAAGCCCTTAGAAATATTAAGAGGGAAACATGGCTGTATGTTTTAACTTTGTGAGCTGGTCTGTGCCGAGAGTGAGAGTGAGCTTGCGAATGTGTCTTGGCAGTGGTAGGAGGCAAGGCAAGGGGAGATTCTTAGTGTATGTTTTTCTGTGAAAGCACTGGCAAGGGAAGGTCAGAAACAGCAAGAGCTCTAAGCCCTTAGAGCTCTGGTGTGGGAGAAATGGCTGTATGTTTTAACTTTGTGAGCTGGTGTGTGCCGAGAGTGAGAGTGAGCTTGAGAATGTGTCTTGGCAGTGGCAGGAGGCAAGGCAAGGGGAGATTCTTAGTGTATGTTTGGCTGTGAAAGCACTGGCAAGGGAAGGTCAGAAACAGCAAGAGCTCTAAGCCCTTAGAGCTCTGGTGTGGGAGAAATGGCTGTATGTTTTAACACTGGGAGCTGGTCTGTGCCGAGAGTGAGAGTGAGTTTGCGAATGTGTCTTGGCAGTGGTAGGAGGCAAGGCAAGGGGAGATTCTTAGTGTATGTTTGGCTGTGAAAGCACTGGCAAGGGAAGGTCAGAAACAGCAAGAGCTCTAAGCCCTTAGAGCTCTGGTGTGGGAGAAATGGCTGTATGTTTTAACTTTGTGAGCTGGTGTGTGCCGAGAGTGAGAGTGAGCTTGAGAATGTGTCTTGGCAGTGGCAGGAGGCAAGGCAAGGGGAGATTCTTAGTGTATGTTTTTCTGTGAAAGCACTGGCAAGGGAAGGTCAGAAACAGCAAGAGCTCTAAGCCCTTAGAGCTCTGGTGTGGGAGAAATGGCTGTATGTTTTAACTTTGTGAGCTGGTGTGTGCCGAGAGTGAGAGTGAGCTTGAGAATGTGTCTTGGCAGTGGCAGGAGGCAAGGCAAGGGGAGATTCTTAGTGTATGTTTGGCTGTGAAAGCACTGGCAAGGGAAGGTCAGAAACAGCAAGAGCTCTAAGCCCTTAGAGCTCTGGTGTGGGAGAAATGGCTGTATGTTTTAACACTGGGAGCTGGTCTGTGCCGAGAGTGAGAGTGAGTTTGCGAATGTGTCTTGGCAGTGGTAGGAGGCAAGGCAAGGGGAGATTCTTAGTGTATGTTTGGCTGTGAAAGCACTGGCAAGGGAAGGTCAGAAACAGCAAGAGCTCTAAGCGCTTAGAGCTCTGGTGTGGGAGAAGTGGCTGTATGTTTTAACTTTGTGAGCTGGTGTGTGCCGAGAGTGAGAGTGAGCTTGAGAATGTGTCTTGGGAGTGGTGGGAGGCAAGGCAAGGGGAGATGCCAGGGGGGTGTCTGGCTGTGAGTGCGGTGGGAAGGGCAGTTGAATACAGCACCAGCTCTTAGGCCTTCGAGCTATGGTGTGGGAGAAATGGCTGCATGTTTGCACTTTGTGAGCTGGTCTGTGCGAAGAGTGAGAGTGAGCTTGCGAATGTGTATTGAGAGTGCTGGGAGGCAAGGCAAAAGTACATCCGCAGTGTCTGTCTGGGTGTGAAAGTGCTGGCAAGGGAAGGTGAGGACCAGCAAGAGCATTAAGCCCTTAGAAATATTAAGAGGGAAACATGGCTGTATGTTTTAACTTTGTGAGCTGGTCTGTGCCGAGAGTGAGAGTGAGCTTGAGAATGTGTCTTGGCAGTGGTAGGAGGCAAGGCAAGGGGAGATTCTTAGTGTATGTTTTTCTGTGAAAGCACTGGCAAGGGAAGGTCAGAAACAGCAAGAGCTCTAAGCCCTTAGAGCTCTGGTGTGGGAGAAATGGCTGTATGTTTTAACTTTGTGAGCTGGTGTGTGCCGAGAGTGAGAGTGAGCTTGAGAATGTGTCTTGGGAGTGGCAGGAGGCAAGGCAAGGGGAGATTCTTAGTGTATGTTTGGCTGTGAAAGCACTGGCAAGGGAAGGTCAGAAACAGCAAGAGCTCATAGCGCTTAGAGCTCTGGTGTGGGAGAAATGGCTGTATGTTTTAACTTTGTGAGCTGGTGTGTGCCGAGAGAGTGTGCTTGAGAATGTGTCTTGGGAGTGGTGGGAGGCAAGGCAAGGGGAGATGCCAGGGGGGTGTCTGGCTGTGAGTGCGGTGGGAAGGGCAGTTGAATACAGCACCAGCTCTTAGGCCTTAGAGCTCTGGTGTGGGAGAAATGGCTGTATGTTTTAACTTTGTGAGCTGGTGTGTGCCGAGAGTGAGAGTGAGCTTGCGAATGTGTGTTGGCAGTGGTAGGAGGCAAGGCAAGGGGAGATTCTTAGTGTATGTTTGGCTGTGAAAGCACTGGCAAGGGAAGGTCAGAATCAGCAAGAGCTCTAAGCGCTTAGAGCTCTGGTGTGGGAGAAATGGCTGTATGTTTTAACTTTGTGAGCTGGTGTGTGCCGAGAGTGAGAGTGAGCTTGAGAATGTGTCTTGGGAGTGGTGGGAGGCAAGGCAAGGGGAGATGCCAGGGGGGTGTCTGGCTGTGAGTGCGGTGGGAAGGGCAGTTGAATACAGCACCAGCTCTTAGGCCTTAGAGCTCTGGTGTGGGAGAAATGGCTGTATGTTTTAACTTTGTGAGCTGGTGTGTGCCGAGAGTGAGAGTGAGCTTGCGAATGTGTGTTGGCAGTGGTAGGAGGCAAGGCAAGGGGAGATTCTTAGTGTATGTTTGGCTGTGAAAGCACTGGCAAGGGAAGGTCAGAATCAGCAAGAGCTCTAAGCGCTTAGAGCTCTGGTGTGGGAGAAATGGCTGTATGTTTTAACTTTGTGAGCTGGTGTGTGCCGAGAGTGAGAGTGAGCTTGAGAATGTGTCTTGGGAGTGGTGGGAGGCAAGGCAAGGGGAGATGCCAGGGGGGTGTCTGGCTGTGAGTGCGGTGGGAAGGGCAGTTGAATACAGCACCAGCTCTTAGGCCTTCGAGCTATGGTGTGGGAGAAATGGCTGCATGTTTGCACTTTGTGAGCTGGTCTGTGCGAAGAGTGAGAGTGAGCTTGCGAATGTGTATTGAGAGTGCTGGGAGGCAAGGCAAAAGTACATCCGCAGTGTCTGTCTGGGTGTGAAAGTGCTGGCAAGGGAAGGTGAGGACCAGCAAGAGCATTAAGCCCTTAGAAATATTAAGAGGGAAACATGGCTGTATGTTTTAAGTTTGTGAGCTGGTGTGTGCCGAGAGTGAGAGTGAGCTTGAGAATGTGTCTTGGCAGTGGTAGGAGGCAAGGCAAGGGGAGATTCTTAGTGTATGTTTTTCTGTGAAAGCACTGGCAAGGGAAGGTCAGAAACAGCAAGAGCTCTAAGCCCTTAGAGCTCTGGTGTGGGAGAAATGGCTGTATGTTTTAACTTTGTGAGCTGGTCTGTGCCGAGAGTGAGAGTGAGCTTGCGAATGTGTCTTGGCAGTGGTAGGAGGCAAGGCAAGGGGAGATTCTTAGTGTATGTTTGGCTGTGAAAGCACTGGCAAGGGAAGGTCAGAAACAGCAAGAGCTCTAAGCCCTTAGAGCTCTGGTGTGGGAGAAATGAGTGTATGTTTTAACTTTGTGAGCTGGTGTGTGCCGAGAGTGAGAGTGAGCTTGCGAATGTGTCTTGGCAGTGGTAGGAGGCAAGGCAAGGGGAGATTCTTAGTGTATGTTTGGCTGTGAAAGCACTGGCAAGGGAAGGTCAGAAACAGCAAGAGCTCTAAGCCCTTAGAGCTCTGGTGTGGGAGAAATGGCTGTATGTTTTAACACTGGGAGCTGGTCTGTGCCGAGAGTGAGAGTGAGTTTGCGAATGTGTCTTGGCAGTGGTAGGAGGCAAGGCAAGGGGAGATTCTTAGTGTATGTTTTTCTGTGAAAGCACTGGCAAGGGAAGGTCAGAAACAGCAAGAGCTCTAAGCCCTTAGAGCTCTGGTGTGGGAGAAATGGCTGTATGTTTTAACTTTGTGAGCTGGTGTGTGCCGAGAGTGAGAGTGAGCTTGAGAATGTGTCTTGGCAGTGGCAGGAGGCAAGGCAAGGGGAGATTCTTAGTGTATGTTTGGCTGTGAAAGCACTGGCAAGGGAAGGTCAGAAACAGCAAGAGCTCTAAGCCCTTAGAGCTCTGGTGTGGGAGAAATGGCTGTATGTTTTAACACTGGGAGCTGGTCTGTGCCGAGAGTGAGAGTGAGTTTGCGAATGTGTCTTGGCAGTGGTAGGAGGCAAGGCAAGGGGAGATTCTTAGTGTATGTTTGGCTGTGAAAGCACTGGCAAGGGAAGGTCAGAAACAGCAAGAGCTCTAAGCGCTTAGAGCTCTGGTGTGGGAGAAGTGGCTGTATGTTTTAACTTTGTGAGCTGGTGTGTGCCGAGAGTGAGAGTGAGCTTGAGAATGTGTCTTGGGAGTGGTGGGAGGCAAGGCAAGGGGAGATGCCAGGGGGGTGTCTGGCTGTGAGTGCGGTGGGAAGGGCAGTTGAATACAGCACCAGCTCTTAGGCCTTCGAGCTATGGTGTGGGAGAAATGGCTGCATGTTTGCACTTTGTGAGCTGGTCTGTGCGAAGAGTGAGAGTGAGCTTGCGAATGTGTATTGAGAGTGCTGGGAGGCAAGGCAAAAGTACATCCGCAGTGTCTGTCTGGGTGTGAAAGTGCTGGCAAGGGAAGGTGAGGACCAGCAAGAGCATTAAGCCCTTAGAAATATTAAGAGGGAAACATGGCTGTATGTTTTAACTTTGTGAGCTGGTCTGTGCCGAGAGTGAGAGTGAGCTTGAGAATGTGTCTTGGCAGTGGTAGGAGGCAAGGCAAGGGGAGATTCTTAGTGTATGTTTTTCTGTGAAAGCACTGGCAAGGGAAGGTCAGAAACAGCAAGAGCTCTAAGCCCTTAGAGCTCTGGTGTGGGAGAAATGGCTGTATGTTTTAACTTTGTGAGCTGGTGTGTGCCGAGAGTGAGAGTGAGTTTGCGAATGTGTCTTGGCAGTGGTAGGAGGCAAGGCAAGGGGAGATTCTTAGTGTATGTTTGGCTGTGAAAGCACTGGCAAGGGAAGGTCAGAATCAGCAAGAGCTCTAAGCCCTTAGAGCTCTGGTGTGGGAGAAATGGCTGTATGTTTTAACTTTGTGAGCTGGTGTGTGCCGAGAGTGAGAGTGAGCTTGCGAATGTGTCTTGGCAGTGGTAGGAGGCAAGGCAAGGGGAGATTCTTAGTGTATGTTTTTCTGTGAAAGCACTGGCAAGGGAAGGTCAGAAACAGCAAGAGCTCTAAGCCCTTAGAGCTCTGGTGTGGGAGAAATGGCTGTATGTTTTAACTTTGTGAGCTGGTGTGTGCCGAGAGTGAGAGTGAGCTTGAGAATGTGTCTTGGCAGTGGCAGGAGGCAAGGCAAGGGGAGATTCTTAGTGTATGTTTGGCTGTGAAAGCACTGGCAAGGGAAGGTCAGAAACAGCAAGAGCTCTAAGCCCTTAGAGCTCTGGTGTGGGAGAAATGGCTGTATGTTTTAACACTGGGAGCTGGTCTGTGCCGAGAGTGAGAGTGAGTTTGCGAATGTGTCTTGGCAGTGGTAGGAGGCAAGGCAAGGGGAGATTCTTAGTGTATGTTTGGCTGTGAAAGCACTGGCAAGGGAAGGTCAGAAACAGCAAGAGCTCTAAGCGCTTAGAGCTCTGGTGTGGGAGAAGTGGCTGTATGTTTTAACTTTGTGAGCTGGTGTGTGCCGAGAGTGAGAGTGAGCTTGAGAATGTGTCTTGGGAGTGGTGGGAGGCAAGGCAAGGGGAGATGCCAGGGGGGTGTCTGGCTGTGAGTGCGGTGGGAAGGGCAGTTGAATACAGCACCAGCTCTTAGGCCTTCGAGCTATGGTGTGGGAGAAATGGCTGCATGTTTGCACTTTGTGAGCTGGTCTGTGCGAAGAGTGAGAGTGAGCTTGCGAATGTGTATTGAGAGTGCTGGGAGGCAAGGCAAAAGTACATCCGCAGTGTCTGTCTGGGTGTGAAAGTGCTGGCAAGGGAAGGTGAGGACCAGCAAGAGCATTAAGCCCTTAGAAATATTAAGAGGGAAACATGGCTGTATGTTTTAACTTTGTGAGCTGGTCTGTGCCGAGAGTGAGAGTGAGCTTGAGAATGTGTCTTGGCAGTGGTAGGAGGCAAGGCAAGGGGAGATTCTTAGTGTATGTTTGGCTGTGAAAGCACTGGCAAGGGAAGGTCAGAAACAGCAAGAGCTCTAAGCCCTTAGAGCTCTGGTGTGGGAGAAATGGCTGTATGTTTTAACACTGGGAGCTGGTCTGTGCCGAGAGTGAGAGTGAGTTTGCGAATGTGTCTTGGCAGTGGTAGGAGGCAAGGCAAGGGGAGATTCTTAGTGTATGTTTGGCTGTGAAAGCACTGGCAAGGGAAGGTCAGAAACAGCAAGAGCTCTAAGCCCTTAGAGCTCTGGTGTGGGAGAAATGGCTGTATGTTTTAACTTTGTGAGCTGGTGTGTGCCGAGAGTGAGAGTGAGCTTGAGAATGTGTCTTGGCAGTGGTAGGAGGCAAGGCAAGGGGAGATTCTTAGTGTATGTTTTTCTGTGAAAGCACTGGCAAGGGAATGTCAGAAACAGCAAGAGCTCTAAGCCCTTAGAGCTCTGGTGAGAGAGAAATGGCTGTATGTTTTAACTTTGTGAGCTGGTCTGTGCCGAGAGTGAGAGTGAGCTTGAGAATGTGTCTTGGCAGTGGCAGGAGGCAAGGCAAGGGGAGATTCTTAGTGTATGTTTGGCTGTGAAAGCACTGGCAAGGGAAGGTCAGAAACAGCAAGAGCTCTAAGCCCTTAGAGCTCTGGTGTGGGAGAAATGGCTGTATGTTTTAACACTGGGAGCTGGTCTGTGCCGAGATTGAGAGTGAGTTTGCGAATGTGTCTTGGCAGTGGTAGGAGGCAAGGCAAGGGGAGATTCTTAGTGTATGTTTGGCTGTGAAAGCACTGGCAAGGGAAGGTCAGAAACAGCAAGAGCTCTAAGCGCTTAGAGCTCTGGTGTGGGAGAAGTGGCTGTATGTTTTAACTTTGTGAGCTGGTGTGTGCCGAGAGTGAGAGTGAGCTTGAGAATGTGTCTTGGGAGTGGTGGGAGGCAAGGCAAGGGGAGATGCCAGGGGGGTGTCTGGCTGTGAGTGCGGTGGGAAGGGCAGTTGAATACAGCACCAGCTCTTAGGCCTTCGAGCTATGGTGTGGGAGAAATGGCTGCATGTTTGCACTTGTGAGCTGGTCTGTGCGAAGAGTGAGAGTGAGCTTGCGAATGTGTATTGAGAGTGCTGGGAGGCAAGGCAAAAGTACATCCGCAGTGTCTGTCTGGGTGTGAAAGTGCTGGCAAGGGAAGGTGAGGACCAGCAAGAGCATTAAGCCCTTAGAAATATTAAGAGGGAAACATGGCTGTATGTTTTAACTTTGTGAGCTGGTGTGTGCCGAGAGTGAGAGTGAGCTTGAGAATGTGTCTTGGCAGTGGTAGGAGGCAAGGCAAGGGGAGATTCTTAGTGTATGTTTTTCTGTGAAAGCACTGGCAAGGGAAGGTCAGAAACAGCAAGAGCTCTAAGCCCTTAGAGCTCTGGTGTGGGAGAAATGGCTGTATGTTTTAACTTTGTGAGCTGGTGTGTGCCGAGAGTGAGAGTGAGCTTGAGAATGTGTCTTGGGAGTGGCAGGAGGCAAGGCAAGGGGAGATTCTTAGTGTATGTTTGGCTGTGAAAGCACTGGCAAGGGAAGGTCAGAAACAGCAAGAGCTCTAAGCGCTTAGAGCTCTGGTGTGGGAGAAATGGCTGTATGTTTTAACTTTGTGAGCTGGTGTGTGCCGAGAGTGAGAGTGAGCTTGAGAATGTGTCTTGGCAGTGGTGGGAGGCAAGGCAAGGGGAGATGCCAGGGGGGTGTCTGGCTGTGAGTGCGGTGGGAAGGGCAGTTGAATACAGCACCAGCTCTTAGGCCTTAGAGCTATGGTGTGGGAGAAATGGCTGTATGTTTTAACTTTGTGAGCTGGTGTGTGCCGAGAGTGAGAGTGAGCTTGCGAATGTGTCTTGGCAGTGGTAGGAGGCAAGGCAAGGGGAGATTCTTAGTGTATGTTTGGCTGTGAAAGCACTGGCAAGGGAAGGTCAGAATCAGCAAGAGCTCTAAGCGCTTAGAGCTCTGGTGTGGGAGAAATGGCTGTATGTTTTAACTTTGTGAGCTGGTGTGTGCCGAGAGTGGGAGTGAGCTTGAGAATGTGTCTTGGGAGTGGTGGGAGGCAAGGCAAGGGGAGATGCCAGGGGGGTGTCTGGCTGTGAGTGCGGTGGGAAGGGCAGTTGAATACAGCACCAGCTCTTAGGCCTTCGAGCTATGGTGTGGGAGAAATGGCTGTATGTTTTAACTTTGTGAGCTGGTGTGTGCCGAGAGTGAGAGTGAGCTTGCGAATGTGTGTTGGCAGTGGTAGGAGGCAAGGCAAGGGGAGATTCTTAGTGTATGTTTGGCTGTGAAAGCACTGGCAAGGGAAGGTCAGAAACAGCAAGAGCTCTAAGCCCTTAGAGCTCTGGTGTGGGAGAAATGAGTGTATGTTTTAACTTTGTGAGCTGGTCTGTGCCGAGAGTGAGAGTGAGCTTGCGAATGTGTCTTGGCAGTGGTAGGAGGCAAGGCAAGGGGAGATTCTTAGTGTATGTTTGGCTGTGAAAGCACTGGCAAGGGAAGGTCAGAAACAGCAAGAGCTCTAAGCCCTTAGAGCTCTGGTGTGGGAGAAATGGCTGTATGTTTTAACACTGGGAGCTGGTCTGTGCCGAGAGTGAGAGTGAGTTTGCGAATGTGTGTTGGCAGTGGTAGGAGGCAAGGCAAGGGGAGATTCTTAGTGTATGTTTGGCTGTGAAAGCACTGGCAAGGGAAGGTCAGAAACAGCAAGAGCTCTAAGCGCTTAGAGCTCTGGTGTGGGAGAAGTGGCTGTATGTTTTAACTTTGTGAGCTGGTGTGTGCCGAGAGTGAGAGTGAGCTTGAGAATGTGTCTTGGGAGTGGTGGGAGGCAAGGCAAGGGGAGATGCCAGGGGGGTGTCTGGCTGTGAGTGCGGTGGGAAGGGCAGTTGAATACAGCACCAGCTCTTAGGCCTTCGAGCTATGGTGTGGGAGAAATGGCTGCATGTTTGCACTTTGTGAGCTGGTCTGTGCGAAGAGTGAGAGTGAGCTTGCGAATGTGTATTGAGAGTGCTGGGAGGCAAGGCAAAAGTACATCCGCAGTGTCTGTCTGGGTGTGAAAGTGCTGGCAAGGGAAGGTGAGGACCAGCAAGAGCATTAAGCCCTTAGAAATATTAAGAGGGAAACATGGCTGTATGTTTTAAGTTTGTGAGCTGGTGTGTGCCGAGAGTGAGAGTGAGCTTGAGAATGTGTCTTGGCAGTGGTAGGAGGCAAGGCAAGGGGAGATTCTTAGTGTATGTTTTTCTGTGAAAGCACTGGCAAGGGAAGGTCAGAAACAGCAAGAGCTCTAAGCCCTTAGAGCTCTGGTGTGGGAGAAATGGCTGTATGTTTTAACTTTGTGAGCTGGTGTGTGCCGAGAGTGAGAGTGAGCTTGAGAATGTGTCTTGGCAGTGGCAGGAGGCAAGGCAAGGGGAGATTCTTAGTGTATGTTTGGCTGTGAAAGCACTGGCAAGGGAAGGTCAGAAACAGCAAGAGCTCTAAGCCCTTAGAGCTCTGGTGTGGGAGAAATGGCTGTATGTTTTAACACTGGGAGCTGGTCTGTGCCGAGAGTGAGAGTGAGTTTGCGAATGTGTCTTGGCAGTGGTAGGAGGCAAGGCAAGGGGAGATTCTTAGTGTATGTTTGGCTGTGAAAGCACTGGCAAGGGAAGGTCAGAATCAGCAAGAGCTCTAAGCCCTTAGAGCTCTGGTGTGGGAGAAATGGCTGTATGTTTTAACTTTGTGAGCTGGTGTGTGCCGAGAGTGAGAGTGAGCTTGCGAATGTGTCTTGGCAGTGGTAGGAGGCAAGGCAAGGGGAGATTCTTAGTGTATGTTTTTCTGTGAAAGCACTGGCAAGGGAAGGTCAGAAACAGCAAGAGCTCTAAGCCCTTAGAGCTCTGGTGTGGGAGAAATGGCTGTATGTTTTAACTTTGTGAGCTGGTGTGTGCCGAGAGTGAGAGTGAGCTTGAGAATGTGTCTTGGCAGTGGCAGGAGGCAAGGCAAGGGGAGATTCTTAGTGTATGTTTGGCTGTGAAAGCACTGGCAAGGGAAGGTCAGAAACAGCAAGAGCTCTAAGCCCTTAGAGCTCTGGTGTGGGAGAAATGGCTGTATGTTTTAACACTGGGAGCTGGTCTGTGCCGAGAGTGAGAGTGAGTTTGCGAATGTGTCTTGGCAGTGGTAGGAGGCAAGGCAAGGGGAGATTCTTAGTGTATGTTTGGCTGTGAAAGCACTGGCAAGGGAAGGTCAGAAACAGCAAGAGCTCTAAGCGCTTAGAGCTCTGGTGTGGGAGAAGTGGCTGTATGTTTTAACTTTGTGAGCTGGTGTGTGCCGAGAGTGAGAGTGAGCTTGAGAATGTGTCTTGGGAGTGGTGGGAGGCAAGGCAAGGGGAGATGCCAGGGGGGTGTCTGGCTGTGAGTGCGGTGGGAAGGGCAGTTGAATACAGCACCAGCTCTTAGGCCTTCGAGCTATGGTGTGGGAGAAATGGCTGCATGTTTGCACTTTGTGAGCTGGTCTGTGCGAAGAGTGAGAGTGAGCTTGCGAATGTGTATTGAGAGTGCTGGGAGGCAAGGCAAAAGTACATCCGCAGTGTCTGTCTGGGTGTGAAAGTGCTGGCAAGGGAAGGTGAGGACCAGCAAGAGCATTAAGCCCTTAGAAATATTAAGAGGGAAACATGGCTGTATGTTTTAAGTTTGTGAGCTGGTGTGTGCCGAGAGTGAGAGTGAGCTTGAGAATGTGTCTTGGCAGTGGTAGGAGGCAAGGCAAGGGGAGATTCTTAGTGTATGTTTGGCTGTGAAAGCACTGGCAAGGGAAGGTCAGAAACAGCAAGAGCTCTAAGCCCTTAGAGCTCTGGTGTGGGAGAAATGGCTGTATGTTTTAACACTGGGAGCTGGTCTGTGCCGAGAGTGAGAGTGAGTTTGCGAATGTGTCTTGGCAGTGGTAGGAGGCAAGGCAAGGGGAGATTCTTAGTGTATGTTTGGCTGTGAAAGCACTGGCAAGGGAAGGTCAGAAACAGCAAGAGCTCTAAGCCCTTAGAGCTCTGGTGTGGGAGAAATGGCTGTATGTTTTAACTTTGTGAGCTGGTGTGTGCCGAGAGTGAGAGTGAGCTTGAGAATGTGTCTTGGGAGTGGTAGGAGGCAAGGCAAGGGGAGATTCTTAGTGTATGTTTTTCTGTGAAAGCACTGGCAAGGGAAGGTCAGAAACAGCAAGAGCTCTAAGCCCTTAGAGCTCTGGTGAGAGAGAAATGGCTGTATGTTTTAAGTTTGTGAGCTGGTCTGTGCCGAGAGTGAGAGTGAGCTTGAGAATGTGTCTTGGCAGTGGCAGGAGGCAAGGCAAGGGGAGATTCTTAGTGTATGTTTGGCTGTGAAAGCACTGGCAAGGGAAGGTCAGAAACAGCAAGAGCTCTAAGCCCTTAGAGCTCTGGTGTGGGAGAAAGGAGTGTATGTTTTAACACTGGGAGCTGGTCTGTGCCGAGATTGAGAGTGAGTTTGCGAATGTGTCTTGGCAGTGGTAGGAGGCAAGGCAAGGGGAGATTCTTAGTGTATGTTTGGCTGTGAAAGCACTGGCAAGGGAAGGTCAGAAACAGCAAGAGCTCTAAGCGCTTAGAGCTCTGGTGTGGGAGAAGTGGCTGTATGTTTTAACTTTGTGAGCTGGTGTGTGCCGAGAGTGAGAGTGAGCTTGAGAATGTGTCTTGGGAGTGGTGGGAGGCAAGGCAAGGGGAGATGCCAGGGGGGTGTCTGGCTGTGAGTGCGGTGGGAAGGGCAGTTGAATACAGCACCAGCTCTTAGGCCTTCGAGCTATGGTGTGGGAGAAATGGCTGCATGTTTGCACTTTGTGAGCTGGTCTGTGCGAAGAGTGAGAGTGAGCTTGCGAATGTGTATTGAGAGTGCTGGGAGGCAAGGCAAAAGTACATCCGCAGTGTCTGTCTGGGTGTGAAAGTGCTGGCAAGGGAAGGTGAGGACCAGCAAGAGCATTAAGCCCTTAGAAATATTAAGAGGGAAACATGGCTGTATGTTTTAACTTTGTGAGCTGGTCTGTGCCGAGAGTGAGAGTGAGCTTGAGAATGTGTCTTGGCAGTGGTAGGAGGCAAGGCAAGGGGAGATTCTTAGTGTATGTTTTTCTGTGAAAGCACTGGCAAGGGAAGGTCAGAAACAGCAAGAGCTCTAAGCCCTTAGAGCTCTGGTGTGGGAGAAATGAGTGTATGTTTTAACTTTGTGAGCTGGTCTGTGCCGAGAGTGAGAGTGAGCTTGCGAATGTGTCTTGGCAGTGGTAGGAGGCAAGGCAAGGGGAGATTCTTAGTGTATGTTTGGCTGTGAAAGCACTGGCAAGGGAAGGTCAGAAACAGCAAGAGCTCTAAGCCCTTAGAGCTCTGGTGTGGGAGAAATGAGTGTATGTTTTAACTTTGTGAGCTGGTCTGTGCCGAGAGTGAGAGTGAGCTTGCGAATGTCTCTTGGCAGTGGTAGGAGGCAAGGCAAGGGGAGATTCTTAGTGTATGTTTGGCTGTGAAAGCACTGGCAAGGGAAGGTCAGAAACAGCAAGAGCTCTAAGCCCTTAGAGCTCTGGTGTGGGAGAAATGGCTGTATGTTTTAACACTGGGAGCTGGTCTGTGCCGAGAGTGAGAGTGAGTTTGCGAATGTGTCTTGGCAGTGGTAGGAGGCAAGGCAAGGGGAGATTCTTAGTGTATGTTTGGCTGTGAAAGCACTGGCAAGGGAAGGTCAGAAACAGCAAGAGCTCTAAGCCCTTAGAGCTCTGGTGTGGGAGAAATGGCTGTATGTTTTAACTTTGTGAGCTCGTGTGTGCCGAGAGTGAGAGTGAGCTTGAGAATGTGTCTTGGCAGTGGTAGGAGGCAAGGCAAGGGGAGATTCTTAGTGTATGTTTTTCTGTGAAAGCACTGGCAAGGGAAGGTCAGAAACAGCAAGAGCTCTAAGCCCTTAGAGCTCTGGTGTGGGAGAAATGGCTGTATGTTTTAACTTTGTGAGCTGGTGTGTGCCGAGAGTGAGAGTGAGCTTGAGAATGTGTCTTGGCAGTGGCAGGAGGCAAGGCAAGGGGAGATTCTTAGTGTATGTTTGGCTGTGAAAGCACTGGCAAGGGAAGGTCAGAAACAGCAAGAGCTCTAAGCCCTTAGAGCTCTGGTGTGGGAGAAATGGCTGTATGTTTTAACACTGGGAGCTGGTCTGTGCCGAGAGTGAGAGTGAGTTTGCGAATGTGTCTTGGCAGTGGTAGGAGGCAAGGCAAGGGGAGATTCTTAGTGTATGTTTGGCTGTGAAAGCACTGGCAAGGGAAGGTCAGAAACAGCAAGAGCTCTAAGCCCTTAGAGCTCTGGTGTGGGAGAAATGGCTGTATGTTTTAACTTTGTGAGCTGGTGTGTGCCGAGAGTGAGAGTGAGCTTGAGAATGTGTCTTGGCAGTGGTAGGAGGCAAGGCAAGGGGAGATTCTTAGTGTATGTTTTTCTGTGAAAGCACTGGCAAGGGAAGGTCAGAAACAGCAAGAGCTCTAAGCCCTTAGAGCTCTGGTGAGAGAGAAATGGCTGTATGTTTTAACTTTGTGAGCTGGTGTGTGCCGAGAGTGAGAGTGAGCTTGAGAATGTGTCTTGGCAGTGGCAGGAGGCAAGGCAAGGGGAGATTCTTAGTGTATGTTTGGCTGTGAAAGCACTGGCAAGGGAAGGTCAGAAACAGCAAGAGCTCTAAGCCCTTAGAGCTCTGGTGTGGGAGAAATGAGTGTATGTTTTAACACTGGGAGCTGGTCTGTGCCGAGATTGAGAGTGAGTTTGCGAATGTGTCTTGGCAGTGGTAGGAGGCAAGGCAAGGGGAGATTCTTAGTGTATGTTTGGCTGTGAAAGCACTGGCAAGGGAAGGTCAGAAACAGCAAGAGCTCTAAGCGCTTAGAGCTCTGGTGTGGGAGAAGTGGCTGTATGTTTTAACTTTGTGAGCTGGTGTGTGCCGAGAGTGAGAGTGAGCTTGAGAATGTGTCTTGGGAGTGGTGGGAGGCAAGGCAAGGGGAGATGCCAGGGGGGTGTCTGGCTGTGAGTGCGGTGGGAAGGGCAGTTGAATACAGCACCAGCTCTTAGGCCTTCGAGCTATGGTGTGGGAGAAATGGCTGCATGTTTGCACTTTGTGAGCTGGTCTGTGCGAAGAGTGAGAGTGAGCTTGCGAATGTGTATTGAGAGTGCTGGGAGGCAAGGCAAAAGTACATCCGCAGTGTCTGTCTGGGTGTGAAAGTGCTGGCAAGGGAAGGTGAGGACCAGCAAGAGCATTAAGCCCTTAGAAATATTAAGAGGGAAACATGGCTGTATGTTTTAAGTTTGTGAGCTGGTGTGTGCCGAGAGTGAGAGTGAGCTTGAGAATGTGTCTTGGCAGTGGTAGGAGGCAAGGCAAGGGGAGATTCTTAGTGTATGTTTTTCTGTGAAAGCACTGGCAAGGGAAGGTCAGAAACAGCAAGAGCTCTAAGCCCTTAGAGCTCTGGTGTGGGAGAAATGAGTGTATGTTTTAACTTTGTGAGCTGGTCTGTGCCGAGAGTGAGAGTGAGCTTGCGAATGTGTCTTGGCAGTGGTAGGAGGCAAGGCAAGGGGAGATTCTTAGTGTATGTTTGGCTGTGAAAGCACTGGCAAGGGAAGGTCAGAAACAGCAAGAGCTCTAAGCCCTTAGAGCTCTGGTGTGGGAGAAATGAGTGTATGTTTTAACTTTGTGAGCTGGTGTGTGCCGAGAGTGAGAGTGAGCTTGCGAATGTGTCTTGGCAGTGGTAGGAGGCAAGGCAAGGGGATATTCTTAGTGTATGTTTGGCTGTGAAAGCACTGGCAAGGGAAGGTCAGAAACAGCAAGAGCTCTAAGCCCTTAGAGCTCTGGTGTGGGAGAAATGGCTGTATGTTTTAACACTGGGAGCTGGTCTGTGCCGAGAGTGAGAGTGAGTTTGCGAATGTGTCTTGGCAGTGGTAGGAGGCAAGGCAAGGGGAGATTCTTAGTGTATGTTTGGCTGTGAAAGCACTGGCAAGGGAAGGTCAGAAACAGCAAGAGCTCTAAGCCCTTAGAGCTCTGGTGTGGGAGAAATGGCTGTATGTTTTAACTTTGTGAGCTCGTGTGTGCCGAGAGTGAGAGTGAGCTTGAGAATGTGTCTTGGCAGTGGTAGGAGGCAAGGCAAGGGGAGATTCTTAGTGTATGTTTTTCTGTGAAAGCACTGGCAAGGGAAGGTCAGAAACAGCAAGAGCTCTAAGCCCTTAGAGCTCTGGTGTGGGAGAAATGGCTGTATGTTTTAACTTTGTGAGCTGGTGTGTGCCGAGAGTGAGAGTGAGCTTGAGAATGTGTCTTGGCAGTGGCAGGAGGCAAGGCAAGGGGAGATTCTTAGTGTATGTTTGGCTGTGAAAGCACTGGCAAGGGAAGGTCAGAAACAGCAAGAGCTCTAAGCCCTTAGAGCTCTGGTGTGGGAGAAATGGCTGTATGTTTTAACACTGGGAGCTGGTCTGTGCCGAGAGTGAGAGTGAGTTTGCGAATGTGTCTTGGCAGTGGTAGGAGGCAAGGCAAGGGGAGATTCTTAGTGTATGTTTTTCTGTGAAAGCACTGGCAAGGGAAGGTCAGAAACAGCAAGAGCTCTAAGCGCTTAGAGCTCTGGTGTGGGAGAAGTGGCTGTATGTTTTAACTTTGTGAGCTGGTGTGTGCCGAGAGTGAGAGTGAGCTTGAGAATGTGTCTTGGGAGTGGTGGGAGGCAAGGCAAGGGGAGATGCCAGGGGGGTGTCTGGCTGTGAGTGCGGTGGGAAGGGCAGTTGAATACAGCACCAGCTCTTAGGCCTTCGAGCTATGGTGTGGGAGAAATGGCTGCATGTTTGCACTTTGTGAGCTGGTCTGTGCGAAGAGTGAGAGTGAGCTTGCGAATGTGTATTGAGAGTGCTGGGAGGCAAGGCAAAAGTACATCCGCAGTGTCTGTCTGGGTGTGAAAGTGCTGGCAAGGGAAGGTGAGGACCAGCAAGAGCATTAAGCCCTTAGAAATATTAAGAGGGAAACATGGCTGTACGTTTTAAGTTTGTGAGCTGGTGTGTGCCGAGAGTGAGAGTGAGCTTGCGAATGTGTCTTGGCAGTGGTGGGAGGCAAGGCAAGGGGAGATGCCAGGGGGGTGTCTGGCTGTGAGTGCGGTGGGAAGGGCAGTTGAATACAGCACCAGCTCTTAGGCCTTAGAGCTCTGGTGTGGGAGAAATGGCTGTATGTTTTAACTTTGTGAGCTGGTGTGTGCCGAGAGTGAGAGTGAGCTTGCGAATGTGTGTTGGCAGTGGTAGGAGGCAAGGCAAGGGGAGATTCTTAGTGTATGTTTGGCTGTGAAAGCACTGGCAAGGGAAGGTCAGAATCAGCAAGAGCTCTAAGCGCTTAGAGCTCTGGTGTGGGAGAAATGGCTGTATGTTTTAACTTTGTGAGCTGGTGTGTGCCGAGAGTGGGAGTGAGCTTGAGAATGTGTCTTGGGAGTGGTGGGAGGCAAGGCAAGGGGAGATGCCAGGGGGGTGTCTGGCTGTGAGTGCGGTGGGAAGGGCAGTTGAATACAGCACCAGCTCTTAGGCCTTCGAGCTATGGTGTGGGAGAAATGGCTGTATGTTTTAACTTTGTGAGCTGGTGTGTGCCGAGAGTGAGAGTGAGCTTGCGAATGTGTGTTGGCAGTGGTAGGAGGCAAGGCAAGGGGAGATTCTTAGTGTATGTTTGGCTGTGAAAGCACTGGCAAGGGAAGGTCAGAATCAGCAAGAGCTCTAAGCGCTTAGAGCTCTGGTGTGGGAGAAATGGCTGTATGTTTTAACTTTGTGAGCTGGTGTGTGCCGAGAGTGAGAGTGAGCTTGAGAATGTGTCTTGGGAGTGGTGGGAGGCAAGGCAAGGGGAGATGCCAGGGGGGTGTCTGGCTGTGAGTGCGGTGGGAAGGGCAGTTGAATACAGCACCAGCTCTTAGGCCTTCGAGCTATGGTGTGGGAGAAATGGCTGCATGTTTGCACTTTGTGAGCTGGTCTGTGCGAAGAGTGAGAGTGAGCTTGCGAATGTGTATTGAGAGTGCTGGGAGGCAAGGCAAAAGTACATCCGCAGTGTCTGTCTGGGTGTGAAAGTGCTGGCAAGGGAAGGTGAGGACCAGCAAGAGCATTAAGCCCTTAGAAATATTAAGAGGGAAACATGGCTGTATGTTTTAAGTTTGTGAGCTGGTGTGTGCCGAGAGTGAGAGTGAGCTTGAGAATGTGTCTTGGCAGTGGTAGGAGGCAAGGCAAGGGGAGATTCTTAGTGTATGTTTTTCTGTGAAAGCACTGGCAAGGGAAGGTCAGAAACAGCAAGAGCTCTAAGCCCTTAGAGCTCTGGTGTGGGAGAAATGAGTGTATGTTTTAACTTTGTGAGCTGGTCTGTGCCGAGAGTGAGAGTGAGCTTGCGAATGTGTCTTGGCAGTGGTAGGAGGCAAGGCAAGGGGAGATTCTTAGTGTATGTTTGGCTGTGAAAGCACTGGCAAGGGAAGGTCAGAAACAGCAAGAGCTCTAAGCCCTTAGAGCTCTGGTGTGGGAGAAATGGCTGTATGTTTTAACACTGGGAGCTGGTCTGTGCCGAGAGTGAGAGTGAGTTTGCGAATGTGTGTTGGCAGTGGTAGGAGGCAAGGCAAGGGGAGATTCTTAGTGTATGTTTGGCTGTGAAAGCACTGGCAAGGGAAGGTCAGAAACAGCAAGAGCTCTAAGCGCTTAGAGCTCTGGTGTGGGAGAAGTGGCTGTATGTTTTAACTTTGTGAGCTGGTGTGTGCCGAGAGTGAGAGTGAGCTTGAGAATGTGTCTTGGGAGTGGTGGGAGGCAAGGCAAGGGGAGATGCCAGGGGGGTGTCTGGCTGTGAGTGCGGTGGGAAGGGCAGTTGAATACAGCACCAGCTCTTAGGCCTTCGAGCTATGGTGTGGGAGAAATGGCTGCATGTTTGCACTTTGTGAGCTGGTCTGTGCGAAGAGTGAGAGTGAGCTTGCGAATGTGTATTGAGAGTGCTGGGAGGCAAGGCAAAAGTACATCCGCAGTGTCTGTCTGGGTGTGAAAGTGCTGGCAAGGGAAGGTGAGGACCAGCAAGAGCATTAAGCCCTTAGAAATATTAAGAGGGAAACATGGCTGTATGTTTTAACTTTGTGAGCTGGTGTGTGCCGAGAGTGAGAGTGAGCTTGAGAATGTGTCTTGGCAGTGGTAGGAGGCAAGGCAAGGGGAGATTCTTAGTGTATGTTTTTCTGTGAAAGCACTGGCAAGGGAAGGTCAGAAACAGCAAGAGCTCTAAGCCCTTAGAGCTCTGGTGTGGGAGAAATGGCTGTATGTTTTAACTTTGTGAGCTGGTGTGTGCCGAGAGTGAGAGTGAGCTTGAGAATGTGTCTTGGCAGTGGCAGGAGGCAAGGCAAGGGGAGATTCTTAGTGTATGTTTGGCTGTGAAAGCACTGGCAAGGGAAGGTCAGAAACAGCAAGAGCTCTAAGCCCTTAGAGCTCTGGTGTGGGAGAAATGGCTGTATGTTTTAACACTGGGAGCTGGTCTGTGCCGAGAGTGAGAGTGAGTTTGCGAATGTGTCTTGGCAGTGGTAGGAGGCAAGGCAAGGGGAGATTCTTAGTGTATGTTTGGCTGTGAAAGCACTGGCAAGGGAAGGTCAGAATCAGCAAGAGCTCTAAGCCCTTAGAGCTCTGGTGTGGGAGAAATGGCTGTATGTTTTAACTTTGTGAGCTGGTGTGTGCCGAGAGTGAGAGTGAGCTTGCGAATGTGTCTTGGCAGTGGTAGGAGGCAAGGCAAGGGGAGATTCTTAGTGTATGTTTTTCTGTGAAAGCACTGGCAAGGGAAGGTCAGAAACAGCAAGAGCTCTAAGCCCTTAGAGCTCTGGTGTGGGAGAAATGGCTGTATGTTTTAACTTTGTGAGCTGGTGTGTGCCGAGAGTGAGAGTGAGCTTGAGAATGTGTCTTGGCAGTGGCAGGAGGCAAGGCAAGGGGAGATTCTTAGTGTATGTTTGGCTGTGAAAGCACTGGCAAGGGAAGGTCAGAAACAGCAAGAGCTCTAAGCCCTTAGAGCTCTGGTGTGGGAGAAATGGCTGTATGTTTTAACACTGGGAGCTGGTCTGTGCCGAGAGTGAGAGTGAGTTTGCGAATGTGTCTTGGCAGTGGTAGGAGGCAAGGCAAGGGGAGATTCTTAGTGTATGTTTGGCTGTGAAAGCACTGGCAAGGGAAGGTCAGAAACAGCAAGAGCTCTAAGCGCTTAGAGCTCTGGTGTGGGAGAAGTGGCTGTATGTTTTAACTTTGTGAGCTGGTGTGTGCCGAGAGTGAGAGTGAGCTTGAGAATGTGTCTTGGGAGTGGTGGGAGGCAAGGCAAGGGGAGATGCCACGGGGGTGTCTGGCTGTGAGTGCGGTGGGAAGGGCAGTTGAATACAGCACCAGCTCTTAGGCCTTCGAGCTATGGTGTGGGAGAAATGGCTGCATGTTTGCACTTTGTGAGCTGGTCTGTGCGAAGAGTGAGAGTGAGCTTGCGAATGTGTATTGAGAGTGCTGGGAGGCAAGGCAAAAGTACATCCGCAGTGTCTGTCTGGGTGTGAAAGTGCTGGCAAGGGAAGGTGAGGACCAGCAAGAGCATTAAGCCCTTAGAAATATTAAGAGGGAAACATGGCTGTATGTTTTAAGTTTGTGAGCTGGTGTGTGCCGAGAGTGAGAGTGAGCTTGAGAATGTGTCTTGGCAGTGGTAGGAGGCAAGGCAAGGGGAGATTCTTAGTGTATGTTTGGCTGTGAAAGCACTGGCAAGGGAAGGTCAGAAACAGCAAGAGCTCTAAGCCCTTAGAGCTCTGGTGTGGGAGAAATGGCTGTATGTTTTAACACTGGGAGCTGGTCTGTGCCGAGAGTGAGAGTGAGTTTGCGAATGTGTCTTGGCAGTGGTAGGAGGCAAGGCAAGGGGAGATTCTTAGTGTATGTTTGGCTGTGAAAGCACTGGCAAGGGAAGGTCAGAAACAGCAAGAGCTCTAAGCCCTTAGAGCTCTGGTGTGGGAGAAATGGCTGTATGTTTTAACTTTGTGAGCTGGTGTGTGCCGAGAGTGAGAGTGAGCTTGAGAATGTGTCTTGGCAGTGGTAGGAGGCAAGGCAAGGGGAGATTCTTAGTGTATGTTTTTCTGTGAAAGCACTGGCAAGGGAAGGTCAGAAACAGCAAGAGCTCTAAGCCCTTAGAGCTCTGGTGAGAGAGAAATGGCTGTATGTTTTAAGTTTGTGAGCTGGTCTGTGCCGAGAGTGAGAGTGAGCTTGAGAATGTGTCTTGGCAGTGGCAGGAGGCAAGGCAAGGGGAGATTCTTAGTGTATGTTTGGCTGTGAAAGCACTGGCAAGGGAAGGTCAGAAACAGCAAGAGCTCTAAGCCCTTAGAGCTCTGGTGTGGGAGAAATGAGTGTATGTTTTAACACTGGGAGCTGGTCTGTGCCGAGATTGAGAGTGAGTTTGCGAATGTGTCTTGGCAGTGGTAGGAGGCAAGGCAAGGGGAGATTCTTAGTGTATGTTTGGCTGTGAAAGCACTGGCAAGGGAAGGTCAGAAACAGCAAGAGCTCTAAGCGCTTAGAGCTCTGGTGTGGGAGAAGTGGCTGTATGTTTTAACTTTGTGAGCTGGTGTGTGCCGAGAGTGAGAGTGAGCTTGAGAATGTGTCTTGGGAGTGGTGGGAGGCAAGGCAAGGGGAGATGCCAGGGGGGTGTCTGGCTGTGAGTGCGGTGGGAAGGGCAGTTGAATACAGCACCAGCTCTTAGGCCTTCGAGCTATGGTGTGGGAGAAATGGCTGCATGTTTGCACTTTGTGAGCTGGTCTGTGCGAAGAGTGAGAGTGAGCTTGCGAATGTGTATTGAGAGTGCTGGGAGGCAAGGCAAAAGTACATCCGCAGTGTCTGTCTGGGTGTGAAAGTGCTGGCAAGGGAAGGTGAGGACCAGCAAGAGCATTAAGCCCTTAGAAATATTAAGAGGGAAACATGGCTGTATGTTTTAAGTTTGTGAGCTGGTGTGTGCCGAGAGTGAGAGTGAGCTTGAGAATGTGTCTTGGCAGTGGTAGGAGGCAAGGCAAGGGGAGATTCTTAGTGTATGTTTTTCTGTGAAAGCACTGGCAAGGGAAGGTCAGAAACAGCAAGAGCTCTAAGCCCTTAGAGCTCTGGTGTGGGAGAAATGAGTGTATGTTTTAACTTTGTGAGCTGGTCTGTGCCGAGAGTGAGAGTGAGCTTGCGAATGTGTCTTGGCAGTGGTAGGAGGCAAGGCAAGGGGAGATTCTTAGTGTATGTTTGGCTGTGAAAGCACTGGCAAGGGAAGGTCAGAAACAGCAAGAGCTCTAAGCCCTTAGAGCTCTGGTGTGGGAGAAATGAGTGTATGTTTTAACTTTGTGAGCTGGTCTGTGCCGAGAGTGAGAGTGAGCTTGCGAATGTGTCTTGGCAGTGGTAGGAGGCAAGGCAAGGGGAGATTCTTAGTGTATGTTTGGCTGTGAAAGCACTGGCAAGGGAAGGTCAGAAACAGCAAGAGCTCTAAGCCCTTAGAGCTCTGGTGTGGGAGAAATGGCTGTATGTTTTAACTTTGTGAGCTGGTGTGTGCCGAGAGTGAGAGTGAGCTTGAGAATGTGTCTTGGCAGTGGTAGGAGGCAAGGCAAGGGGAGATTCTTAGTGTATGTTTTTCTGTGAAAGCACTGGCAAGGGAAGGTCAGAAACAGCAAGAGCTCTAAGCCCTTAGAGCTCTGGTGAGAGAGAAATGGCTGTATGTTTTAACTTTGTGAGCTGGTCTGTGCCGAGAGTGAGAGTGAGCTTGAGAATGTGTCTTGGCAGTGGCAGGAGGCAAGGCAAGGGGAGATTCTTAGTGTATGTTTGGCTGTGAAAGCACTGGCAAGGGAAGGTCAGAAACAGCAAGAGCTCTAAGCCCTTAGAGCTCTGGTTTTCGAGAAATGAGTGTATGTTTTAACACTGGGAGCTGGTCTGTGCCGAGATTGAGAGTGAGTTTGCGAATGTGTCTTGGCAGTGGTAGGAGGCAAGGCAAGGGGAGATTCTTAGTGTATGTTTGGCTGTGAAAGCACTGGCAAGGGAAGGTCAGAAACAGCAAGAGCTCTAAGCGCTTAGAGCTCTGGTGTGGGAGAAGTGGCTGTATGTTTTAACTTTGTGAGCTGGTGTGTGCCGAGAGTGAGAGTGAGCTTGAGAATGTGTCTTGGGAGTGGTGGGAGGCAAGGCAAGGGGAGATGCCAGGGGGGTGTCTGGCTGTGAGTGCGGTGGGAAGGGCAGTTGAATACAGCACCAGCTCTTAGGCCTTAGAGCTCTGGTGTGGGAGAAATGGCTGCATGTTTGCACTTTGTGAGCTGGTCTGTGCGAAGAGTGAGAGTGAGCTTGCGAATGTGTATTGAGAGTGCTGGGAGGCAAGGCAAAAGTACATCCGCAGTGTCTGTCTGGGTGTGAAAGTGCTGGCAAGGGAAGGTGAGGACCAGCAAGAGCATTAAGCCCTTAGAAATATTAAGAGGGAAACATGGCTGTATGTTTTAAGTTTGTGAGCTGGTGTGTGCCGAGAGTGAGAGTGAGCTTGAGAATGTGTCTTGGCAGTGGTAGGAGGCAAGGCAAGGGGAGATTCTTAGTGTATGTTTTTCTGTGAAAGCACTGGCAAGGGAAGGTCAGAAACAGCAAGAGCTCTAAGCCCTTAGAGCTCTGGTGTGGGAGAAATGAGTGTATGTTTTAACTTTGTGAGCTGGTCTGTGCCGAGAGTGAGAGTGAGCTTGCGAATGTGTCTTGGCAGTGGTAGGAGGCAAGGCAAGGGGAGATTCTTAGTGTATGTTTGGCTGTGAAAGCACTGGCAAGGGAAGGTCAGAAACAGCAAGAGCTCTAAGCCCTTAGAGCTCTGGTGTGGGAGAAATGAGTGTATGTTTTAACTTTGTGAGCTGGTCTGTGCCGAGAGTGAGAGTGAGCTTGCGAATGTGTCTTGGCAGTGGTAGGAGGCAAGGCAAGGGGAGATTCTTAGTGTATGTTTGGCTGTGAAAGCACTGGCAAGGGAAGGTCAGAAACAGCAAGAGCTCTAAGCCCTTAGAGCTCTGGTGTGGGAGAAATGGCTGTATGTTTTAACACTGGGAGCTGGTCTGTGCCGAGAGTGAGAGTGAGTTTGCGAATGTGTCTTGGCAGTGGTAGGAGGCAAGGCAAGGGGAGATTCTTAGTGTATGTTTGGCTGTGAAAGCACTGGCAAGGGAAGGTCAGAAACAGCAAGAGCTCTAAGCCCTTAGAGCTCTGGTGTGGGAGAAATGGCTGTATGTTTTAACTTTGTGAGCTCGTGTGTGCCGAGAGTGAGAGTGAGCTTGAGAATGTGTCTTGGCAGTGGTAGGAGGCAAGGCAAGGGGAGATTCTTAGTGTATGTTTTTCTGTGAAAGCACTGGCAAGGGAAGGTCAGAAACAGCAAGAGCTCTAAGCCCTTAGAGCTCTGGTGTGGGAGAAATGGCTGTATGTTTTAACTTTGTGAGCTGGTGTGTGCCGAGAGTGAGAGTGAGCTTGAGAATGTGTCTTGGCAGTGGCAGGAGGCAAGGCAAGGGGAGATTCTTAGTGTATGTTTGGCTGTGAAAGCACTGGCAAGGGAAGGTCAGAAACAGCAAGAGCTCTAAGCCCTTAGAGCTCTGGTGTGGGAGAAATGGCTGTATGTTTTAACACTGTGAGCTGGTGTGTGCCGAGAGTGAGAGTGAGCTTGCGAATGTGTGTTGGCAGTGGTAGGAGGCAAGGCAAGGGGAGATTCTTAGTGTATGTTTTTCTGTGAAAGCACTGGCAAGGGAAGGTCAGAAACAGCAAGAGCTCTAAGCGCTTAGAGCTCTGGTGTGGGAGAAGTGGCTGTATGTTTTAACTTTGTGAGCTGGTGTGTGCCGAGAGTGAGAGTGAGCTTGAGAATGTGTCTTGGGAGTGGTGGGAGGCAAGGCAAGGGGAGATGCCAGGGGGGTGTCTGGCTGTGAGTGCGGTGGGAAGGGCAGTTGAATACAGCACCAGCTCTTAGGCCTTCGAGCTATGGTGTGGGAGAAATGGCTGCATGTTTGCACTTTGTGAGCTGGTCTGTGCGAAGAGTGAGAGTGAGCTTGCGAATGTGTATTGAGAGTGCTGGGAGGCAAGGCAAAAGTACATCCGCAGTGTCTGTCTGGGTGTGAAAGTGCTGGCAAGGGAAGGTGAGGACCAGCAAGAGCATTAAGCCCTTAGAAATATTAAGAGGGAAACATGGCTGTATGTTTTAAGTTTGTGAGCTGGTGTGTGCCGAGAGTGAGAGTGAGCTTGCGAATGTGTCTTGGCAGTGGTAGGAGGCAAGGCAAGGGGAGATTCTTAGTGTATGTTTTTCTGTGAAAGCACTGGCAAGGGAAGGTCAGAAACAGCAAGAGCTCTAAGCCCTTAGAGCTCTGGTGTGGGAGAAATGGCTGTATGTTTTAACTTTGTGAGCTGGTGTGTGCCGAGAGTGAGAGTGAGCTTGAGAATGTGTCTTGGGAGTGGTGGGAGGCAAGGCAAGGGGAGATGCCAGGGGGGTGTCTGGCTGTGAGTGCGGTGGGAAGGGCAGTTGAATACAGCACCAGCTCTTAGGCCTTAGAGCTCTGGTGTGGGAGAAATGGCTGCATGTTTGCACTTTGTGAGCTGGTCTGTGCGAAGAGTGAGAGTGAGCTTGCGAATGTGTATTGAGAGTGCTGGGAGGCAAGGCAAAAGTACATCCGCAGTGTCTGTCTGGGTGTGAAAGTGCTGGCAAGGGAAGGTGAGGACCAGCAAGAGCATTAAGCCCTTAGAAATATTAAGAGGGAAACATGGCTGTATGTTTTAAGTTTGTGAGCTGGTGTGTGCCGAGAGTGGGAGTGAGCTTGCGAATGTGTCTTGGCAGTGGTAGGAGGCAAGGCAAGGGGAGATTCTTAGTGTATGTTTGGCTGTGAAAGCACTGGCAAGGGAAGGTCAGAAACAGCAAGAGCTCTAAGCCCTTAGAGCTCTGGTGAGAGAGAAATGGCTGTATGTTTTAACTTTGTGAGCTGGTCTGTGCCGAGAGTGATAGTGAGCTTGAGAATGTGTCTTGGCAGGGCTAGGAGGCAAGGCAAGGGGAGATTCTTAGTGTATGTTTGGCTGTGAAAGCACTGGCAAGGGAAGGTCAGAATCAGCAAGAGCTCTAAGCGCTTAGAGCTCTGGTGTGGGAGAAGTGGCTGTATGTTTTAACTTTGTGAGCTGGTGTGTGCCGAGAGTGAGAGTGAGCTTGAGAATGTGTCTTGGGAGTGGTGGGAGGCAAGGCAAGGGGAGATGCCAGGGGGGTGTCTGGCTGTGAGTGCGGTGGGAAGGGCAGTTGAATACAGCACCAGCTCTTAGGCCTTAGAGCTATGGTGTGGGAGAAATGGCTGTATGTTTTAACTTTGTGAGCTGGTGTGTGCCGAGAGTGAGTATGAGCTTGCGAATGTGTGTTGGCAGTGGTAGGAGGCAAGGCAAGGGGAGATTCTTAGTGTATGTTTGGCTGTGAAAGCACTGGCAAGGGAAGGTCAGAATCAGCAAGAGCTCTAAGCGCATAGAGCTCTGGTGTGGGAGAAATGGCTGTATGTTTTAACTTTGTGAGCTGGTGTGTGCCGAGAGTGAGAGTGAGCTTGAGAATGTGTCTTGGGAGTGGTGGGAGGCAAGGCAAGGGGAGATTCTTAGTGTATGTTTGGCTGTGAAAGCACTGGCAAGGGAAGGTCAGAAACAGCAAGAGCTCTAAGCGCTTAGAGCTCTGGTGTGGGAGAAGTGGCTGTATGTTTTAACTTTGTGAGCTGGTGTGTGCCGAGAGTGAGAGTGAGCTTGAGAATGTGTCTTGGGAGTGGTGGGAGGCAAGGCAAGGGGTGATGCCAGGGGGGTGTCTGGCTGTGAGTGTGGTGGGAAGGGCAGTTGAATACAGCACCAGCTCTTAGGCCTTAGAGCTCTGGTGTGGGAGAAATGGCTGCATGTTTGCACTTTGTGAGCTGGTCTGTGCGAAGAGTGAGAGTGAGCTTGCGAATGTGTATTGAGAGTGCTGGGAGGCAAGGCAAAAGTACATCCGCAGTGTCTGTCTGGGTGTGAAAGTGCTGGCAAGGGAAGGTGAGGACCAGCAAGAGCATTAAGCCCTTAGAAATATTAAGAGGGAAACATGGCTGTATGTTTTAACTTTGTGAGCTGGTGTGTGCCGAGAGTGAGAGTGAGCTTGCGAATGTGTCTTGGCAGTGGTAGGAGGCAAGGCAAGGGGAGATTCTTAGTGTATATTTGGCTGTGAAAGCACTGGCAAGGGAAGGTCAGAAACAGCAGGAGCTCTAAGCCCTTAGAGCTCTGGTGTGGGAGAAATGGCTGTATGTTTTTACTTTGTGAGCTGGTGTGTGCCGAGAGTGAGAGTGAGCTTGAGAATGTGTATTGAGAGTGGTGGGAGGCAAGGCAAGGGGAGATGCCAGGGGGGTGTCTGGCTGTGAGTGCGGTGGGAAGGGCAGTTGAATACAGCACCAGCTCTTAGGCCTTAGAGCTATGGTGTGGGAGAAATGGCTGTATGTTTTAACTTTGTGAGCTGGTGTGTGCCGAGAGTGAGAGTGAGCTTGCGAATGTGTCTTGGCAGGGCTAGGAGGCAAGGCAAGGGGAGATTCTTAGTGTATGTTTGGCTGTGAAAGCACTGGCAAGGGAAGGTCAGAATCAGCAAGAGCTCTAAGCCCTTAGAGCTCTGGTGAGAGAGAAATGGCTGTATGTTTTAACTTTGTGAGCTGGTGTGTGCCGAGAGTGATAGTGAGCTTGAGAATGTGTCTTGGCAGGGCTAGGAGGCAAGGCAAGGGGAGATTCTTAGTGTATGTTTGGCTGTGAAAGCACTGGCAAGGGAAGGTCAGAATCAGCAAGAGCTCTAAGCGCTTAGAGCTCTGGTTTGGGAGAAATGGCTGTATGTTTTAACTTTGTGAGCTGGTCTGTGCCCAGAGTGAGAGTGAGCTTGAGAATGTGTATTGAGAGTGGTGGGAGGCAAGGCAAGGGGAGATGCCCGGGGGGTGTCTGGCTGTGAGTGCGGTGGGAAGGGCAGTTGAATACAGCACCAGCTCTTAGGCCTTCGAGCTATGGTGTGGGAGAAATGGCTGCATGTTTGCACTTTGTGAGCTGGTCTGTGCGAAGAGTGAGAGTGAGCTTGCGAATGTGTATTGAGAGTGCTGGGAGGCAAGGCAAAAGTACATCCGCAGTGTCTGTCTGGGTGTGAAAGTGCTGGCAAGGGAAGGTGAGGACCAGCAAGAGCATTAAGCCCTTAGAAATATTAAGAGGGAAACATGGCTGTATGTTTTAAGTTTGTGAGCTGGTCTGTGCCGAGAGTGAGAGTGAGCTTGCGAATGTGTCTTGGCAGTGGTAGGAGGCAAGGCAAGGGGAGATTCTTAGTGTATGTTTGGCTGTGAAAGCACTGGCAATGGAAGGTCAGAATCAGCAAGAGCTCTAAGCCCTTAGAGCTCTGGTGTGGGAGAAATGAGTGTATGTTTTAACTTTGTGAGCTGGTGTGTGCCGAGAGTGAGAGTGAGCTTGAGAATGTGTCTTGGCAGTGGCAGGAGGCAAGGCAAGGGGAGATTATTAGTGTATGTTTTTCTGTGAAAGCACTGGCAAGGGAAGGTCAGAAACAGCAAGAGCTCTAAGCCCTTAGAGCTCTGGTGTGGGAGAAATGGCTGTATGTTTTAACTTTGTGAGCTGGTCTGTGCCGAGAGTGAGAGTGAGCTTGCGAATGTGTCTTGGCAGTGGCAGGAGGCAAGGCAAGGGGAGATTCTTAGTGTATGTTTGGCTGTGAAAGCACTGGCAAGGGAAGGTCAGAATCAGCAAGAGCTCTAAGCGCTTAGAGCTGTGGTGTGGGAGAAATGGCTGTATGTGTCTTGGCAGTGGCAGGAGGCAAGGCAAGGGGAGATTCTTAGTGTATGTTTGGCTGTGAAAGCACTGGCAAGGGAAGGTCAGAATCAGCAAGAGCTCTAAGCGCTTAGAGCTCTGGTGTGGGAGAAATGGCTGTATGTTTTAACTTTGTGAGCTGGTGTGTGCCGAGAGTGAGAGTGAGCTTGAGAATGTGTCTTGGGAGTGGTGGGAGGCAAGGCAAGGGGAGATGCCAGGGGGGTGTCTGGCTGTGAGTGCGGTGGGAAGGGCAGTTGAATACAGCACCAGCTCTTAGGCCTTAGAGCTATGGTGTGGGAGAAATGGCTGTATGTTTTAACTTTGTGAGCTGGTGTGTGCCGAGAGTGAGAGTGAGCTTGCGAATGTCTGTTGGCAGTGGTAGGAGGCAAGGCAAGGGGAGATTCTTAGTGTATATTTGGCTGTGAAAGCACTGGCAAGGGAAGGTCAGAAACAGCAGGAGCTCTAAGCCCTTAGAGCTCTGGTGTGGGAGAAATGGCTGTATGTTTTAACTTTGTGAGCTGGTGTGTGCCGAGAGTGAGAGTGAGCTTGAGAATGTGTCTTGGCAGTGGTAGGAGGCAAGGCAAGGGGAGATTCTTAGTGTATGTTTGGCTGTGAAAGCACTGGCAAGGGAAGGTCAGAAACAGCAAGAGCTCTAAGCCCTTAGAGCTCTGGTGTGGGAGAAATGAGTGTATGTTTTAACTTTGTGAGCTGGTCTGTGCCGAGAGTGAGAGTGAGCTTGCGAATGTGTCTTGGCAGTGGTAGGAGGCAAGGCAAGGGGAGATTCTTAGTGTATATTTGGCTGTGAAAGCACTGGCAAGGGAAGGTCAGAAACAGCAGGAGCTCTAAGCCCTTAGAGCTCTGGTGTGGGAGAAATGGCTGTATGTTTTTACTTTGTGAGCTGGTGTGTGCCGAGAGTGAGAGTGAGCTTGAGAATGTGTATTGAGAGTGGTGGGAGGCAAGGCAAGGGGAGATGCCAGGGGGGTGTCTGGCTGTGAGTGCGGTGGGAAGGGCAGTTGAATACAGCACCAGCTCTTAGGCCTTAGAGCTATGGTGTGGGAGAAATGGCTGTATGTTTTAACTTTGTGAGCTGGTGTGTGCCGAGAGTGAGAGTGAGCTTGCGAATGTGTCTTGGCAGGGCTAGGAGGCAAGGCAAGGGGAGATTCTTAGTGTATGTTTGGCTGTGAAAGCACTGGCAAGGGAAGGTCAGAATCAGCAAGAGCTCTAAGCCCTTAGAGCTCTGGTGAGAGAGAAATGGCTGTATGTTTTAACTTTGTGAGCTGGTGTGTGCCGAGAGTGAGAGTGAGCTTGAGAATGTGTCTTGGCAGGGCTAGGAGGCAAGGCAAGGGGAGATTCTTAGTGTATGTTTGGCTGTGAAAGCACTGGCAAGGGAAGGTCAGAATCAGCAAGAGCTCTAAGCGCTTAGAGCTCTGGTTTGGGAGAAATGGCTGTATGTTTTAACTTTGTGAGCTGGTCTGTGCCCAGAGTGAGAGTGAGCTTGAGAATGTGTATTGAGAGTGGTGGGAGGCAAGGCAAGGGGAGATGCCCGGGGGGTGTCTGGCTGTGAGTGCGGTGGGAAGGGCAGTTGAATACAGCACCAGCTCTTAGGCCTTCGAGCTATGGTGTGGGAGAAATGGCTGCATGTTTGCACTTTGTGAGCTGGTCTGTGCGAAGAGTGAGAGTGAGCTTGCGAATGTGTATTGAGAGTGCTGGGAGGCAAGGCAAAAGTACATCCGCAGTGTCTGTCTGGGTGTGAAAGTGCTGGCAAGGGAAGGTGAGGACCAGCAAGAGCATTAAGCCCTTAGAAATATTAAGAGGGAAACATGGCTGTATGTTTTAAGTTTGTGAGCTGGTCTGTGCCGAGAGTGAGAGTGAGCTTGAGAATGTGTCTTGGCAGTGGTAGGAGGCAAGGCAAGGGGAGATTCTTAGTGTATGTTTGGCTGTGAAAGCACTGGCAATGGAAGGTCAGAATCAGCAAGAGCTCTAAGCCCTTAGAGCTCTGGTGTGGGAGAAATGAGTGTATGTTTTAACTTTGTGAGCTGGTGTGTGCCGAGAGTGAGAGTGAGCTTGAGAATGTGTCTTGGCAGTGGCAGGAGGCAAGGCAAGGGGAGATTCTTAGTGTATGTTTGGCTGTGAAAGCACTGGCAAGGGAAGGTCAGAATCAGCAAGAGCTCTAAGCGCTTAGAGCTGTGGTGTGGGAGAAATGGCTGTATGTGTCTTGGCAGTGGCAGGAGGCAAGGCAAGGGGAGATTCTTAGTGTATGTTTGGCTGTGAAAGCACTGGCAAGGGAAGGTCAGAATCAGCAAGAGCTCTAAGCGCTTAGAGCTCTGGTGTGGGAGAAATGGCTGTATGTTTTAACTTTGTGAGCTGGTGTGTGCCGAGAGTGAGAGTGAGCTTGAGAATGTGTCTTGGGAGTGGTGGGAGGCAAGGCAAGGGGAGATGCCAGGGGGGTGTCTGGCTGTGAGTGCGGTGGGAAGGGCAGTTGAATACAGCACCAGCTCTTAGGCCTTAGAGCTATGGTGTGGGAGAAATGGCTGTATGTTTTAACTTTGTGAGCTGGTGTGTGCCGAGAGTGAGAGTGAGCTTGCGAATGTGTATTGAGAGTGCTGGGAGGCAAGGCAAAAGTACATCCGCAGTGTCTGTCTGGGTGTGAAAGTGCTGGCAAGGGAAGGTGAGGACCAGCAAGAGCATTAAGCCCTTAGAAATATTAAGAGGGAAACATGGCTGTATGTTTTAAGTTTGTGAGCTGGTGTGTGCCGAGAGTGAGAGTGAGCTTGCGAATGTGTCTTGGCAGTGGTAGGAGGCAAGGCAAGGGGAGATTCTTAGTGTATGTTTGGCTGTGAAAGCACTGGCAAGGGAAGGTCAGAAACAGCAAGAGCTCTAAGCCCTTAGAGCTCTGGTGTGGGAGAAATGGCTGTATGTTTTAACTTTGTGAGCTGGTGTGTGCCGAGAGTGATAGTGAGCTTGAGAATGTGTCTTGGCAGGGCTAGGAGGCAAGGCAAGGGGAGATTCTTAGTGTATGTTTGGCTGTGAAAGCACTGGCAAGGGAAGGTCAGAATCAGCAAGAGCTCTAAGCGCTTAGAGCTCTGGTGTGGGAGAAATGGCTGTATGTTTTAACTTTGTGAGCTGGTGTGTGCCGAGAGTGAGAGTGTGCTTGAGAATGTGTCTTGGGAGTGGTGGGAGGCAAGGCAAGGGGAGATGCCGGGGTGTGTCTGGCTGTGAGTGCGGTGGGAAGGGCAGTTGAATACAGCACCAGCTCTTAGGCCTTCGAGCTCTGGTGTGGGAGAAATGGCTGTATGTTTTAACTTTGTGAGCTGGTGTGTGCCGAGAGTGAGAGTGAGCTTGCGAATGTGTGTTGGCAGTGGTAGGAGGCAAGGCAAGGGGAGATTCTTAGTGTATGTTTGGCTGTGAAAGCACTGGCAAGGGAAGGTCAGAATCAGCAAGAGCTCTAAGCGCTTAAAGCTCTGGTGTTGGAGAAATGGCTGGATGTTTTAACTTTGTGAGCTGGTGTGTGCCGAGAGTGAGAGTGAGCTTGCGAATGTGTGTTGGCAGTGGTAGGAGGCAAGGCAAGGGGAGATTCTTAGTGTATGTTTGGCTGTGAAAGCACTGGCAAGGGAAGGTCAGAAACAGCAAGAGCTCTAAGCCCTTAGAGCTCTGGTGTGGGAGAAATGGCTGTATGTTTTAACACTGGGAGCTGGTCTGTGCCGAGAGTGAGAGTGAGTTTGCGAATGTGTCTTGGCAGTGGTAGGAGGCAAGGCAAGGGGAGATTCTTAGTGTATGTTTGGCTGTGAAAGCACTGGCAAGGGAAGGTCAGAAACAGCAAGAGCTCTAAGCGCTTAGAGCTCTGGTGTGGGAGAAGTGGCTGTATGTTTTAACTTTGTGAGCTGGTGTGTGCCGAGAGTGAGAGTGAGCTTGAGAATGTGTCTTGGGAGTGGTGGGAGGCAAGGCAAGGGGAGATGCCAGGGGGGTGTCTGGCTGTGAGTGTGGTGGGAAGGGCAGTTGAATAAAGCACCAGCTCTTAGGCCTTCGAGCTATGGTGTGGGAGAAATGGCTGCATGTTTGCACTTTGTGAGCTGGTCTGTGCGAAGAGTGAGAGTGATCTTGCGAATGTGTCTTGGCAGTGGTAGGAGGCAAGGCAAAAGTACATCCGCAGTGTCTGTCTGGGTGTGAAAGTGCTGGCAAGGGAAGGTGAGGACCAGCAAGAGCATTAAGCCCTTAGAAATATTAAGAGGGAAACATGGCTGTATGTTTTAACTTTGTGAGCTGGTGTGTGCCGAGAGTGAGAGTGAGCTTGCGAATGTGTCTTGGCAGTGGCAGGAGGCAAGGCAAGGGGAGATTCTTAGTGTATATTTGGCTGTGAAAGCACTGGCAAGGGAAGGTCAGAAACAGCAGGAGATCTAAGCCCTTAGAGCTCTGGTGTGGGAGAAATGGCTGTATGTTTTTACTTTGTGAGCTGGTCTGTGCCGAGAGTGAGAGTGAGCTTGAGAATGTGTATTGAGAGTGGTGGGAGGCAAGGCAAGGGGAGATGCCAGGGGGGTGTCTGGCTGTGAGTGCGGTGGGAAGGGCACTTGAATACAGCACCAGCTCTTAGGCCTTAGAGCTATGGTGTGGGAGAAATGGCTGTATGTTTTAACTTTGTGAGCTGGTCTGTGCCGAGAGTGAGAGTGAGCTAGCGAATGTGTCTTGGCAGTGGCAGGAGGCAAGGCAAGGGGAGATTCTTAGTGTATGTTTGGCTGTGAAAGCACTGGCAAGGGAAGGTCAGAATCAGCAAGAGCTCTAAGCGCTTAGAGCTCTGGTGTGGGAGAAATGGCTGGATGTTTTAACTTTGTGAGCTGGTCTGTGCCGAGAGTCAGAGTGAGCTTGAGAATGTGTCTTGGCAGTGGTAGGAGGCAAGGCAAGGGGAGATGCCAGGGGGGTGTCTGGCTGTGAGTGCGGTGGGAAGGGCAGTTGAATACAGCACCAGCTCTTAGGCCTTAGAGCTCTGGTGTGGGAGAAATGGCTGTATGTTTTAACTTTGTGAGCTGGTGTGTGCCGAGAGTGAGAGTGAGCTTGCGAATGTGTGTTGGCAGTGGCAGGAGGCAAGGCAAGGGGAGATTCTTAGTGTATGTTTGGCTGTGAAAGCACTGGCAAGGGAAGGTCAGAAACAGCAAGAGCTCTAAGCGCTTAGAGCTGTGGTGTGGGAGAAATGGCTGTATGTTTTAACTTTGTGAGCTGGTGTGTGCCGAGAGTGAGAGTGAGCTTGAGAATGTGTCTTGGGAGTGGTGGGAGGCAAGGCAAGGGGAGATGCCAGGGGGGTGTCTGGCTGTGAGTGCGGTGGGAAGGGCAGTTGAATACAGCACCAGCTCTTAGGCCTTAGAGCTCTGGTGTGGGAGAAATGGCTGTATGTTTTAACTTTGTGAGCTGGTGTGTGCCGAGAGTGAGAGTGAGCTTGCGAATGTGTGTTGGCAGTGGTAGGAGGCAAGGCAAGGGGAGATTCTTAGTGTATGTTTGGCTGTGAAAGCACTGGCAAGGGAAGGTCAGAATCAGCAAGAGATTCCAGGAGATGCCAGGGGGGTGTCTGGCTGTGAGTGCGGTGGGAAGGGCAGTTGAATACAGCACCAGGTCTTAGGCCTTAGAGCTATGGTGTGGGAGAAATGGCTGCATGTTTGCACTTTGTGAGCTGGTCTGTGCGAAGAGTGAGAGTGATCTTGCGAATGTGTATTGAGAGTGCTGGGAGGCAAGGCAAAAGTACATCCGCAGTGTCTGTCTGGGTGTGAAAGTGCTGGCAAGGGAAGGTGAGGACCAGCAAGAGCATTAAGCCCTTAGAAATATTAAGAGGGAAACATGGCTCTATGTTTTAACTTTGTGAGCTGGTGTGTGCCGAGAGTGAGAGTGAGCTTGCGAATGTGTGTTGGCAGTGGTAGGAGGCAAGGCAAGGGGAGATTCTTAGTGTATGTTTGGCTGTGAAAGCACTGGCAAGGGAAGGTCAGAAACAGCAAGAGCTCTAAGCCCTTAGAGCTCTGGTGTGGGAGAAATGAGTGTATGTTTTAACTTTGTGAGCTGGTCTGTGCCGAGAGTGAGAGTGAGCTTGCGAATGTGTCTTGGCAGTGGTAGGAGGCAAGGCAAGGGGAGATTCTTAGTGTATGTTTGGCTGTGAAAGCACTGGCAAGGGAAGGTCAGAAACAGCAAGAGCTCTAAGCCCTTAGAGCTGTGGTGTGGGAGAAATGGCTGTATGTTTTAACACTGGGAGCTGGTCTGTGCCGAGAGTGAGAGTGAGTTTGCGAATGTGTCTTGGCAGTGGTAGGAGGCAAGGCAAGGGGAGATTCTTAGTGTATGTTTGGCTGTGAAAGCACTGGCAAGGGAAGGTCAGAAACAGCAAGAGCTCTAAGCGCTTAGAGCTCTGGTGTGGGAGAAGTGGCTGTATGTTTTAACTTTGTGAGCTGGTGTGTGCCGAGAGTGAGAGTGAGCTTGAGAATGTGTCTTGGGAGTGGTGGGAGGCAAGGCAAGGGGAGATGCCAGGGGGGTGTCTGGCTGTGAGTGTGGTGGGAAGGGCAGTTGAATACAGCACCAGCTCTTAGGCCTTCGAGCTATGGTGTGGGAGAAATGGCTGCATGTTTGCACTTTGTGAGCTGGTCTGTGCGAAGAGTGAGAGTGATCTTGCGAATGTGTCTTGGCAGTGGTAGGAGGCAAGGCAAAAGTACATCCGCAGTGTCTGTCTGGGTGTGAAAGTGCTGGCAAGGGAAGGTGAGGACCAGCAAGAGCATTAAGCCCTTAGAAATATTAAGAGGGAAACATGGCTGTATGTTTTAACTTTGTGAGCTGGTGTGTGCCGAGAGTGAGAGTGAGCTTGCGAATGTGTCTTGGCAGTGGCAGGAGGCAAGGCAAGGGGAGATTCTTAGTGTATATTTGGCTGTGAAAGCACTGGCAAGGGAAGGTCAGAAACAGCAGGAGCTCTAAGCCCTTAGAGCTCTGGTGTGGGAGAAATGGCTGTATGTTTTTACTTTGTGAGCTGGTGTGTGCCGAGAGTGAGAGTGAGCTTGAGAATGTGTCTTGGGAGTGGTGGGAGGCAAGGCAAGGGGAGATGCCAGGGGGGTGTCTGGCTGTGAGTGCGGTGGGAAGGGCAGTTGAATACAGCACCAGCTCTTAGGCCTTAGAGCTCTGGTGTGGGAGAAATGGCTGTATGTTTTAACTTTGTGAGCTGGTCTGTGCCGAGAGTGAGAGTGAGCTTGCGAATGTGTGTTGGCAGTGGCAGGAGGCAAGGCAAGGGGAGATTCTTAGTGTATGTTTTTCTGTGAAAGCACTGGCAAGGGAAGGTCAGAAACAGCAAGAGCTCTAAGCCCTTAGAGCTCTGGTGTGGGAGAAATGGCTGTATGTTTTAACTTTGTGAGCTGGTGTGTGCCGAGAGTGATAGTGAGCTTGAGAATGTGTCTTGGGAGTGGTGGGAGGCAAGGCAAGGGGAGATGCCAGGGGGGTGTCTGGCTGTGAGTGCGGTGGGAAGGGCAGTTGAATACAGCACCAGCTCTTAGGCCTTAGAGCTCTGGTGTGGGAGAAATGGCTGTATGTTTTAACTTTGTGAGCTGGTGTGTGCCGAGAGTGAGAGTGAGCTTGCGAATGTGTGTTGGCAGTGGTAGGAGGCAAGGCAAGGGGAGATTCTTAGTGTATGTTTGGCTGTGAAAGCACTGGCAAGGGAAGGTCAGAAACAGCAAGAGCTCTAAGCGCTTAGAGCTCTGGTGTGGGAGAAATGGCTGTATGTTTTAACTTTGTGAGCTGGTGTGTGCCGAGAGTGAGAGTGAGCTTGAGAATGTGTCTTGGGAGTGGTGGGAGGCAAGGCAAGGGGAGATGCCAGGGGGGTGTCTGGCTGTGAGTGCGGTGGGAAGGGCAGTTGAATACAGCACCAGCTCTTAGGCCTTCGAGCTATGGTGTGGGTGAAATGGCTGTATGTTTTAACTTTGTGAGCTGGTGTGTGCCGAGAGAGAGAGTGAGCTTGCGAATGTGTGTTGGCAGTGGTAGGAGGCAAGGGAAGGGGAGATTCTTAGTGTATGTTTGGCTGTGAAAGCACTGGCAAGGGAAGGTCAGAATCAGCAAGAGCTCTAAGCGCTTAGAGCTCTGGTTTGCGAGAAATGGCTCTATGTTTTAACTTTGTGAGCTGGTGTGTGCCGAGAGTGAGAGTGAGCTTGAGAATGTGTCTTGGGAGTGGTGGGAGGCAAGGCAAGGGGAGATGCCAGGGGGGTGTCTGGCTGTGAGTGCGGTGGGAAGGGCAGTTGAATACAGCACCAGCTCTTAGGCCTTAGAGCTCTGGTGTGGGAGAAATGGCTGCATGTTTGCACTTTGTGAGCTGGTCTGTGCGAAGAGTGAGAGTGAGCTTGCGAATGTGTATTGAGAGTGCTGGGAGGCAAGGCAAAAGTACATCCGCAGTGTCTGTCTGGGTGTGAAAGTGCTGGCAAGGGAAGGTGAGGACCAGCCAGAGCATTAAGCCCTTAGAAATATTAAGAGGGAAACATGGCTGTATGTTTTAACTTTGTGAGCTGGTGTGTGCCGAGAGTGAGAGTGAGCTTGCGAATGTGTGTTGGCAGTGGTAGGAGGCAAGGCAAGGGGAGATTCTTAGTGTATGTTTGGCTGTGAAAGCACTGGCAAGGGAAGGTCAGAAACAGCAAGAGCTCTAAGCCCTTAGAGCTCTGGTGTGGGAGAAATGAGTGTATGTTTTAACTTTGTGAGCTGGTCTGTGCCGAGAGTGAGAGTGAGCTTGCGAATGTGTCTTGGCAGTGGTAGGAGGCAAGGCAAGGGGAGATTCTTAGTGTATGTTTGGCTGTGAAAGCACTGGCAAGGGAAGGTCAGAATCAGCAAGAGCTCTAAGCCCTTAGAGCTCTGGTGTGGGAGAAATGGCTGTATGTTTTAACACTGGGAGCTGGTCTGTGCCGAGAGTGAGAGTGAGTTTGCGAATGTGTCTTGGGAGTGGTGGGAGGCAAGGCAAGGGGAGATTCTTAGTGTATGTTTGGCTGTGAAAGCACTGGCAAGGGAACGTCAGAAACAGCAAGAGCTCTAAGCGCTTAGAGCTCTGGTGTGGGAGAAGTGGCTGTATGTTTTAACTTTGTGAGCTGGTGTGTGCCGAGAGTGAGAGTGAGCTTGAGAATGTGTCTTGGGAGTGGTGGGAGGCAAGGCAAGGGGAGATGCCAGGGGGGTGTCTGGCTGTGAGTGTGGTGGGAAGGGCAGTTGAATACAGCACCAGCTCTTAGGCCTTAGAGCTATGGTGTGGGAGAAATGGCTGTATGTTTTAACTTTGTGAGCTGGTCTGTGCGAAGAGTGAGAGTGATCTTGCGAATGTGTCTTGGCAGTGGTAGGAGGCAAGGCAAAAGTACATCCGCAGTGTCTGTCTGGGTGTGAAAGTGCTGGCAAGGGAAGGTGAGGACCAGCAAGAGCATTAAGCCCTTAGAAATATTAAGAGGGAAACATGGCTGTATGTTTTAACTTTGTGAGCTGGTGTGTGCCGAGAGTGAGAGTGAGCTTGAGAATGTGTCTTGGGAGTGGTGGGAGGCAAGGCAAGGGGAGATGCCAGGGGGGTGTCTGGCTGTGAGTGCGGTGGGAAGGGCAGTTGAATACAGCACCAGCTCTTAGGCCTTAGAGCTATGGTGTGGGAGAAATGGCTGTATGTTTTAACTTTGTGAGCTGGTGTGTGCCGAGAGTGAGAGTGAGCTTGCGAATGTGTCTTGGCAGTGGCAGGAGGCAAGGCAAGGGGAGATTCTTAGTGTATGTTTTTCTGTGAAAGCACTGGCAAGGGAAGGTCAGAAACAGCAAGAGCTCTAAGCCCTTAGAGCTCTGGTGTGGGAGAAATGGCTGTATGTTTTAACTTTGTGAGCTGGTGTGTGCCGAGAGTGAGAGTGAGCTTGCGAATGTGTCTTGGCAGTGGCAGGAGGCAAGGCAAGGGGAGATTCTTAGTGTATGTTTGGCTGTGAAAGCACTGGCAAGGGAAGGTCAGAATCAGCAAGAGCTCTAAGCGCTTAGAGCTCTGGTGTGGGAGAAATGGCTGGATGTTTTAACTTTGTGAGCTGGTGTGTGCCGAGAGTGATAGTGAGCTTGAGAATGTGTCTTGGGAGTGGTAGGAGGCAAGGCAAGGGGAGATGCCAGGGGGGTGTCTGGCTGTGAGTGCGGTGGGAAGGGCAGTTGAATACAGCACCAGCTCTTAGGCCTTAGAGCTCTGGTGTGGGAGAAATGGCTGTATGTTTTAACTTTGTGAGCTGGTCTGTGCCGAGAGTGAGAGTGAGCTTGCGAATGTGTGTTGGCAGTGGTAGGAGGCAAGGCAAGGGGAGATTCTTAGTGTATGTTTGGCTGTGAAAGCACTGGCAAGGGAAGGTCAGAAACAGCAAGAGCTCTAAGCGCTTAGAGCTCTGGTGTGGGAGAAATGGCTGTATGTTTTAACTTTGTGAGCTGGTGTGTGCCGAGAGTGAGAGTGAGCTTGAGAATGTGTCTTGGGAGTGGTGGGAGGCAAGGCAAGGGTAGATGCCAGGGGGGTGTCTGGCTGTGAGTGCGGTGGGAAGGGCAGTTGAATACAGCACCAGCTCTTAGGCCTTAGAGCTATGGTGTGGGAGAAATGGCTGTATGTTTTAACTTTGTGAGCTGGTGTGTGCCGAGAGTGAGAGTGAGCTTGCGAATGTGTGTTGGCAGTGGTAGGAGGCAAGGCAAGGGGAGATTCTTAGTGTATGTTTGGCTGTGAAAGCACTGGCAAGGGAAGGTCAGAATCAGCAAGAGCTCTAAGCGCTTAGAGCTCTGGTGTTGGAGAAATGGCTGGATGTTTTAACTTTGTGAGCTGGTGTGTGCCGAGAGTGAGAGTGAGCTTGAGAATGTGTCTTGGGAGTGGTGGGAGGCAAGGCAAGGGGAGATTCTTAGTGTATGTTTGGCTGTGAAAGCACTGGCAAGGGAATGTCAGAAACAGCAAGAGCTCTAAGCCCTTAGAGCTCTGGTGTGGGAGAAATGGCTGTATGTTTTAACACTGGGAGCTGGTCTGTGCCGAGAGTGAGAGTGAGTTTGCGAATGTGTGTTGGCAGTGGCAGGAGGCAAGGCAAGGGGAGATTCTTAGTGTATGTTTGGCTGTGAAAGCACTGGCAAGGGAAGGTCAGAAACAGCAAGAGCTCTAAGCGCTTAGAGCTCTGGTGTGGGAGAAGTGGCTGTATGTTTTAACTTTGTGAGCTGGTGTGTGCCGAGAGTGAGAGTGAGCTTGAGAATGTGTCTTGGGAGTGGTGGGAGGCAAGGCAAGGGGAGATGCCAGGGGGGTGTCTGGCTGTGAGTGCGGTGGGAAGGGCAGTTGAATACAGCACCAGCTCTTAGGCCTTAGAGCTCTGGTGTGGGAGAAATGGCTGTATGTTTTAACTTTGTGAGCTGGTGTGTGCCGAGAGTGAGAGTGAGCTTGAGAATGTGTCTTGGGAGTGGTGGGAGGCAAGGCAAGGGGAGATTCTTAGTGTATGTTTTTCTGTGAAAGCACTGGCAAGGGAAGGTCAGAAACAGCAAGAGCTCTAAGCCCTTAGAGCTCTGGTTTGGGAGAAATGGCTGTATGTTTTAACTTTGTGAGCTGGTCTGTGCCGAGAGTGAGAGTGAGCTAGCGAATGTGTCTTGGCAGTGGCAGGAGGCAAGGCAAGGGGAGATTCTTAGTGTATGTTTGGCTGTGAAAGCACTGGCAAGGGAAGGTCAGAATCAGTAAGAGCTCTAAGCGCTTAGAGCTCTGGTGTGGGAGAAATGGCTGGATGTTTTAACTTTGTGAGCTGGTGTGTGCCGAGAGTGAGAGTGAGCTTGAGAATGTGTCTTGGCAGTGGTAGGAGGCAAGGCAAGGGGAGATGCCAGGGGGGTGTCTGGCTGTGAGTGCGGTGGGAAGGGCAGTTGAATACAGCACCAGCTCTTAGGCCTTAGAGCTCTGGTGTGGGAGAAATGGCTGTATGTTTTAACTTTGTGAGCTGGTGTGTGCCGAGAGTGAGAGTGAGCTTGCGAATGTGTGTTGGCAGTGGTAGGAGGCAAGGCAAGGGGAGATTCTTAGTGTATGTTTGGCTGTGAAAGCACTGGCAAGGGAAGGTCAGAAACAGCAAGAGCTCTAAGCGCTTAGAGCTGTGGTGTGGGAGAAATGGCTGTATGTTTTAACTTTGTGAGCTGGTGTGTGCCGAGAGTGAGAGTGAGCTTGAGAATGTGTCTTGGGAGTGGTGGGAGGCAAGGCAAGGGGAGATGCCAGGGGGGTGTCTGGCTGTGAGTGCGGTGGGAAGGGCAGTTGAATACAGCACCAGCTCTTAGGCCTTAGAGCTATGGTGTGGGAGAAATGGCTGTATGTTTTAACTTTGTGAGCTGGTGTGTGCCGAGAGTGAGAGTGAGCTTGCGAATGTGTGTTGGCAGTGGTAGGAGGCAAGGCAAGGGGAGATTCTTAGTGTATGTTTGGCTGTGAAAGCACTGGCAAGGGAAGGTCAGAATCAGCAAGAGCTCTAAGCGCTTAGAGCTGTGGTGTGGGAGAAATGGCTGTATGTTTTAACTTTGTGAGCTGGTGTGTGCCGAGAGTGAGAGTGAGCTTGAGAATGTGTCTTGGGAGTGGTGGGAGGCAAGGCAAGGGGAGATGCCAGGGGGGTGTCTGGCTGTGAGTGTGGTGGGAAGGGCAGTTGAATACAGCACCAGCTCTTAGGCCTTAGAGCTCTGGTGTGGGAGAAATGGCTGCATGTTTGCACTTTGTGAGCTGGTCTGTGCGAAGAGTGAGAGTGAGCTTGCGAATGTGTATTGAGAGTGCTGGGAGGCAAGGCAAAAGTACATCCGCAGTGTCTGTCTGGGTGTGAAAGTGCTGGCAAGGGAAGGTGAGGACCAGCAAGAGCATTAAGCCCTTAGAAATATTAAGAGGGAAACATGGCTCTATGTTTTAACTTTGTGAGCTGGTGTGTGCCGAGAGTGAGAGTGAGCTTGCGAATGTGTGTTGGCAGTGGTAGGAGGCAAGGCAAGGGGAGATTCTTAGTGTATGTTTGGCTGTGAAAGCACTGGCAAGGGAAGGTCAGAAACAGCAAGAGCTCTAAGCCCTTAGAGCTCTGGTGTGGGAGAAATGGCTGTATGTTTTAACACTGGGAGCTGGTCTGTGCCGAGAGTGAGAGTGAGCTTGCGAATGTGTGTTGGCAGTGGTAGGAGGCAAGGCAAGGGGAGATTCTTAGTGTATGTTTGGCTGTGAAAGCACTGGCAAGGGAAGGTCAGAAACAGCAAGAGCTCTAAGCGCTTAGAGCTCTGGTGTGGGAGAAATGGCTGTATGTTTTAACTTTGTGAGCTGGTGTGTGCCGAGAGTGAGAGTGAGCTTGAGAATGTGTCTTGGGAGTGGTGGGAGGCAAGGCAAGGGGAGATGCCAGGGGGGTGTCTGGCTGTGAGTGCGGTGGGAAGGGCAGTTGAATACAGCACCAGCTCTTAGGCCTTCGAGCTATGGTGTGGGAGAAATGGCTGCATGTTTGCACTTTGTGAGCTGGTCTGTGCGAAGAGTGAGAGTGAGTTTGCGAATGTGTCTTGGCAGTGGTAGGAGGCAAGGCAAGGGGAGATTCTTAGTGTATGTTTGGCTGTGAAAGCACTGGCAAGGGAAGGTCAGAAACAGCAAGAGCTCTAAGCGCTTAGAGCTGTGGTGTGGGAGAAATGGCTGTATGTTTTAACTTTGTGAGCTGGTGTGTGCCGAGAGTGAGAGTGAGCTTGAGAATGTGTCTTGGGAGTGGTGGGAGGCAAGGCAAGGGGAGATGCCAGGGGGGTGTCTGGCTGTGAGTGCGGTGGGAAGGGCAGTTGAATACAGCACCAGCTCTTAGGCCTTAGAGCTATGGTGTGGGAGAAATGGCTGTATGTTTTAACTTTGTGAGCTGGTGTGTGCCGAGAGTGAGAGTGAGCTTGCGAATGTGTGTTGGCAGTGGTAGGAGGCAAGGCAAGGGGAGATTCTTAGTGTATGTTTGGCTGTGAAAGCACTGGCAAGGGAAGGTCAGAATCAGCAAGAGCTCTAAGCGCTTAGAGCTCTGGTGTGGGAGAAATGGCTGTATGTTTTAACTTTGTGAGCTGGTGTGTGCCGAGAGTGAGAGTGAGCTTGAGAATGTGTCTTGGGAGTGGTGGGAGGCAAGGCAAGGGGAGATGCCAGGGGGGTGTCTGGCTGTGAGTGTGGTGGGAAGGGCAGTTGAATACAGCACCAGCTCTTAGGCCTTAGAGCTCTGGTGTGGGAGAAATGGCTGCATGTTTGCACTTTGTGAGCTGGTCTGTGCGAAGAGTGAGAGTGAGCTTGCGAATGTGTATTGAGAGTGCTGGGAGGCAAGGCAAAAGTACATCCGCAGTGTCTGTCTGGGTGTGAAAGTGCTGGCAAGGGAAGGTGAGGACCAGCAAGAGCATTAAGCCCTTAGAAATATTAAGAGGGAAACATGGCTGTATGTTTTAACTTTGTGAGCTGGTGTGTGCCGAGAGTGAGAGTGAGCTTGCGAATGTGTGTTGGCAGTGGTAGGAGGCAAGGCAAGGGGAGATTCTTAGTGTATGTTTGGCTGTGAAAGCACTGGCAAGGGAAGGTCAGAAACAGCAAGAGCTCTAAGCCCTTAGAGCTCTGGTGTGGGAGAAATGGCTGTATGTTTTAACACTGGGAGCTGGTCTGTGCCGAGAGTGAGAGTGAGCTTGCGAATGTGTCTTGGCAGTGGTAGGAGGCAAGGCAAGGGGAGATTCTTAGTGTATGTTTGGCTGTGAAAGCACTGGCAAGGGAAGGTCAGAAACAGCAAGAGCTCTAAGCGCTTAGAGCTCTGGTGTGGGAGAAATGGCTGTATGTTTTAACTTTGTGAGCTGGTGTGTGCCGAGAGTGAGAGTGAGCTTGAGAATGTGTCTTGGGAGTGGTGGGAGGCAAGGCAAGGGGAGATGCCAGGGGGGTGTCTGGCTGTGAGTGCGGTGGGAAGGGCAGTTGAATACAGCACCAGCTCTTAGGCCTTCGAGCTATGGTGTGGGAGAAATGGCTGCATGTTTGCACTTTGTGAGCTGGTCTGTGCGAAGAGTGAGAGTGAGCTTGCGAATGTGTATTGAGAGTGCTGGGAGGCAAGGCAAAAGTACATCCGCAGTGTCTGTCTGGGTGTGAAAGTGCTGGCAAGGGAAGGTGAGGACCAGCAAGAGCATTAAGCCCTTAGAAATATTAAGAGGGAAACATGGCTGTATGTTTTAACTTTGTGAGCTGGTGTGTGCCGAGAGTGAGAGTGAGCTTGCGAATGTGTGTTGGCAGTGGTAGGAGGCAAGGCAAGGGGAGATTCTTAGTGTATGTTTGGCTGTGAAAGCACTGGCAAGGGAAGGTCAGAAACAGCAAGAGCTCTAAGCCCTTAGAGCTCTGGTGTGGGAGAAATGAGTGTATGTTTTAACTTTGTGAGCTGGTCTGTGCCGAGAGTGAGAGTGAGCTTGCGAATGTCTCTTGGCAGTGGTAGGAGGCAAGGCAAGGGGAGATTCTTAGTGTATGTTTGGCTGTGAAAGCACTGGCAAGGGAAGGTCAGAAACAGCAAGAGCTCTAAGCCCTTAGAGCTCTGGTGTGGGAGAAATGGCTGTATGTTTTAACACTGGGAGCTGGTCTGTGCCGAGAGTGAGAGTGAGTTTGCGAATGTGTGTTGGCAGTGGTAGGAGGCAAGGCAAGGGGAGATTCTTAGTGTATGTTTGGCTGTGAAAGCACTGGCAAGGGAAGGTCAGAAACAGCAAGAGCTCTAAGCGCTTAGAGCTCTGGTGTGGGAGAAGTGGCTGTATGTTTTAACTTTGTGAGCTGGTGTGTGCCGAGAGTGAGAGTGAGCTTGAGAATGTGTCTTGGGAGTGGTGGGAGGCAAGGCAAGGGGAGATGCCAGGGGGGTGTCTGGCTGTGAGTGTGGTGGGAAGGGCAGTTGAATACAGCACCAGCTCTTAGGCCTTCGAGCTATGGTGTGGGAGAAATGGCTGCATGTTTGCACTTTGTGAGCTGGTCTGTGCGAAGAGTGAGAGTGATCTTGCGAATGTGTCTTGGCAGTGGTAGGAGGCAAGGCAAAAGTACATCCGCAGTGTCTGTCTGGGTGTGAAAGTGCTGGCAAGGGAAGGTGAGGACCAGCAAGAGCATTAAGCCCTTAGAAATATTAAGAGGGAAACATGGCTGTATGTTTTAACTTTGTGAGCTGGTGTGTGCCGAGAGTGAGAGTGAGCTTGCGAATGTGTCTTGGCAGTGGCAGGAGGCAAGGCAAGGGGAGATTCTTAGTGTATATTTGGCTGTGAAAGCACTGGCAAGGGAAGGTCAGAAACAGCAGGAGCTCTAAGCCCTTAGAGCTCTGGTGTGGGAGAAATGGCTGTATGTTTTAACTTTGTGAGCTGGTGTGTGCCGAGAGTGAGAGTGAGCTTGAGAATGTGTCTTGGGAGTGGTGGGAGGCAAGGCAAGGGGAGATGCCAGGGGGGTGTCTGGCTGTGAGTGCGGTGGGAAGGGCAGTTGAATACAGCACCAGCTCTTAGGCCTTAGAGCTATGGTGTGGGAGAAATGGCTGTATGTTTTAACTTTGTGAGCTGGTCTGTGCCAAGAGTGAGAGTGAGCTTGCGAATGTGTCTTGGCAGTGGCAGGAGGCAAGGCAAGGGGAGATTCTTAGTGTATGTTTTTCTGTGAAAGCACTGGCAAGGGAAGGTCAGAATCAGCAAGAGCTCTAAGCGCTTAGAGCTCTGGTTTGGGAGAAATGGCTGTATGTTTTAACTTTGTGAGCTGGTGTGTGCCGAGAGTGAGAGTGAGCTTGAGAATGTGTCTTGGGAGTGGTGGGAGGCAAGGCAAGGGGAGATGCCAGGGGGGTGTCTGGCTGTGAGTGCGGTGGGAAGGGCAGTTGAATACAGCACCAGCTCTTAGGCCTTAGAGCTATGGTGTGGGAGAAATGGCTGCATGTTTGCACTTTGTGAGCTGGTCTGTGCGAAGAGTGAGAGTGAGCTTGCGAATGTGTATTGAGAGTGCTGGGAGGCAAGGCAAAAGTACATCCGCAGTGTCTGTCTGGGTGTGAAAGTGCTGGCAAGGGAAGGTGAGGACCAGCAAGAGCATTAAGCCCTTAGAAATATTAAGAGGGAAACATGGCTGTATGTTTTAACTTTGTGAGCTGGTGTGTGCCGAGAGTGAGAGTGAGCTTGCGAATGTGTGTTGGCAGTGGTAGGAGGCAAGGCAAGGGGAGATTCTTAGTGTATGTTTGGCTGTGAAAGCACTGGCAAGGGAAGGTCAGAAACAGCAAGAGCTCTAAGCCCTTAGAGCTCTGGTGTGGGAGAAATGGCTGTATGTTTTAACTTTGTGAGCTGGTCTGTGCCGAGAGTGAGAGTGAGTTTGCGAATGTGTCTTGGCAGTGGTAGGAGGCAAGGCAAGGGGAGATTCTTAGTGTATGTTTGGCTGTGAAAGCACTGGCAAGGGAAGGTCAGAAACAGCAAGAGCTCTAAGCGCTTAGAGCTCTGGTGTGGGAGAAGTGGCTGTATGTTTTAACTTTGTGAGCTGGTGTGTGCCGAGAGTGAGAGTGAGCTTGAGAATGTGTCTTGGGAGTGGTGGGAGGCAAGGCAAGGGGAGATGCCAGGGGGGTGTCTGGCTGTGAGTGCGGTGGGAAGGGCAGTTGAATACAGCACCAGCTCTTAGGCCTTCGAGCTATGGTGTGGGAGAAATGGCTGCATGTTTGCACTTTGTGAGCTGGTCTGTGCGAAGAGTGAGAGTGAGCTTGCGAATGTGTATTGAGAGTGCTGGGAGGCAAAGCAAAAGTACATCCACAGTGTCTGTCTGGGTGTGAAAGTGCTGGCAAGGGAAGGTGAGGACCAGCAAGAGCATTAAGCCCTTAGAAATATTAAGAGGGAAACATGGCTCTATGTTTTAACTTTGTGAGCTGGTGTGTGCCGAGAGTGAGAGTGAGCTTGCGAATGTGTGTTGGCAGTGGTAGGAGGCAAGGCAAGGGGAGATTCTTAGTGTATGTTTGGCTGTGAAAGCACTGGCAAGGGAAGGTCAGAAACAGCAAGAGCTCTAAGCCCTTAGAGCTCTGGTGTGGGAGAAATGGCTGTATGTTTTAACTTTGTGAGCTGGTCTGTGCCGAGAGTGAGAGTGAGCTTGCGAATGTGTCTTGGCAGTGGTAGGAGGCAAGGCAAGGGGAGATTCTTAGTGTATGTTTGGCTGTGAAAGCACTGGCAAGGGAAGGTCAGAAACAGCAAGAGCTCTAAGCGCTTAGAGCTCTGGTGTGGGAGAAGTGGCTGTATGTTTTAACTTTGTGAGCTGGTGTGTGCCGAGAGTGAGAGTGAGCTTGAGAATGTGTCTTGGGAGTGGTGGGAGGCAAGGCAAGGGGAGATGCCAGGGGGGTGTCTGGCTGTGAGTGTGGTGGGAAGGGCAGTTGAATACAGCACCAGCTCTTAGGCCTTCGAGCTATGGTGTGGGAGAAATGGCTGCATGTTTGCACTTTGTGAGCTGGTCTGTGCGAAGAGTGAGAGTGATCTTGCGAATGTGTCTTGGCAGTGGTAGGAGGCAAGGCAAAAGTACATCCGCAGTGTCTGTCTGGGTGTGAAAGTGCTGGCAAGGGAAGGTGAGGACCAGCAAGAGCATTAAGCCCTTAGAAATATTAAGAGGGAAACATGGCTGTATGTTTTAACTTTGTGAGCTGGTGTGTGCCGAGAGTGAGAGTGAGCTTGCGAATGTGTGTTGGCAGTGGTAGGAGGCAAGGCAAGGGGAGATTCTTAGTGTATGTTTGGCTGTGAAAGCACTGGCAAGGGAAGGTCAGAAACAGCAAGAGCTCTAAGCCCTTAGAGCTCTGGTGTGGGAGAAATGAGTGTATGTTTTAACTTTGTGAGCTGGTCTGTGCCGAGAGTGAGAGTGAGCTTGCGAATGTCTCTTGGCAGTGGTAGGAGGCAAGGCAAGGGGAGATTCTTAGTGTATGTTTGGCTGTGAAAGCACTGGCAAGGGAAGGTCAGAAACAGCAAGAGCTCTAAGCCCTTAGAGCTCTGGTGTGGGAGAAATGGCTGTATGTTTTAACACTGTGAGCTGGTGTGTGCCGAGAGTGAGAGTGAGCTTGCGAATGTGTGTTGGCAGTGGTAGGAGGCAAGGCAAGGGGAGATTCTTAGTGTATGTTTGGCTGTGAAAGCACTGGCAAGGGAAGGTCAGAATCAGCAAGAGCTCTAAGCGCTTAGAGCTCTGGTGTGGGAGAAATGGCTGGATGTTTTAACTTTGTGAGCTGGTGTGTGCCGAGAGTGAGAGTGAGCTTGAGAATGTGTCTTGGGAGTGGTGGGAGGCAAGGCAAGGGGAGATGCCAGGGGGGTGTCTGGCTGTGAGTGCGGTGGGAAGGGCAGTTGAATACAGCACCAGCTCTTAGGCCTTAGAGCTATGGTGTGGGAGAAATGGCTGCATGTTTGCACTTTGTGAGCTGGTCTGTGCGAAGAGTGAGAGTGAGCTTGCGAATGTGTATTGAGAGTGCTGGGAGGCAAGGCAAAAGTACATCCGCAGTGTCTGTCTGGGTGTGAAAGTGCTGGCAAGGGAAGGTGAGGACCAGGAAGAGCATTAAGCCCTTAGAAATATTAAGAGGAAAACATGGCTCTATGTTTTAAATTTGTGAGCTGGTGTGTGCCGAGAGTGAGAGTGAGCTTGCGAATGTGTGTTGGCAGTGGTAGGAGGCAAGGCAAGGGGAGATTCTTAGTGTATGTTTGGCTGTGAAAGCACTGGCAAGGGAAGGTCAGAAACAGCAAGAGCTCTAAGCCCTTAGAGCTCTGGTGTGGGAGAAATGAGTGTATGTTTTAACTTTGTGAGCTGGTCTGTGCCGAGAGTGAGAGTGAGCTTGCGAATGTGTGTTGGCAGTGGTAGGAGGCAAGGCAAGGGGAGATTCTTAGTGTATGTTTGGCTGTGAAAGCACTGGCAAGGGAAGGTCAGAAACAGCAAGAGCTCTAAGCCCTTAGAGCTCTGGTGTGGGAGAAATGGCTGTATGTTTTAACACTGGGAGCTGGTCTGTGCCGAGAGTGAGAGTGAGTTTGCGAATGTGTCTTGGCAGTGGTAGGAGGCAAGGCAAGGGGAGATTCTTAGTGTATGTTTGGCTGTGAAAGCACTGGCAAGGGAAGGTCAGAAACAGCAAGAGCTCTAAGCGCTTAGAGCTCTGGTGTGGGAGAAATGGCTGTATGTTTTAACTTTGTGAGCTGGTGTGTGCCGAGAGTGAGAGTGAGCTTGAGAATGTGTCTTGGGAGTGGTGGGAGGCAAGGCAAGGGGAGATGCCAGGGGGGTGTCTGGCTGTGAGTGTGGTGGGAAGGGCAGTTGAATACAGCACCAGCTCTTAGGCCTTCGAGCTATGGTGTGGGAGAAATGGCTGCATGTTTGCACTTTGTGAGCTGGTCTGTGCGAAGAGTGAGAGTGATCTTGCGAATGTGTCTTGGCAGTGGTAGGAGGCAAGGCAAAAGTACATCCGCAGTGTCTGTCTGGGTGTGAAAGTGCTGGCAAGGGAAGGTGAGGACCAGCAAGAGCATTAAGCCCTTAGAAATATTAAGAGGGAAACATGGCTGTATGTTTTAAGTTTGTGAGCTGGTGTGTGCCGAGAGTGAGAGTGAGCTTGCGAATGTGTCTTGGCAGTGGCAGGAGGCAAGGCAAGGGGAGATTCTTAGTGTATATTTGGCTGTGAAAGCACTGGCAAGGGAAGGTCAGAAACAGCAGGAGCTCTAAGCCCTTAGAGCTCTGGTGTGGGAGAAATGGCTGTATGTTTTTACTTTGTGAGCTGGTGTGTGCCGAGAGTGAGAGTGAGCTTGAGAATGTGTCTTGGGAGTGGTGGGAGGCAAGGCAAGGGGAGATGCCAGGGGGGTGTCTGGCTGTGAGTGCGGTGGGAAGGGCAGTTGAATACAGCACCAGCTCTTAGGCCTTAGAGCTATGGTGTGGGAGAAATGGCTGTATGTTTTAACACTGTGAGCTGGTCTGTGCCGAGAGTGAGAGTGAGCTTGCGAATGTGTCTTGGCAGTGGCAGGAGGCAAGGCAAGGGGAGATTCTTAGTGTATGTTTTTCTGTGAAAGCACTGGCAAGGGAAGGTCAGAATCAGCAAGAGCTCTAAGCGCTTAGAGCTCTGGTTTGGGAGAAATGGCTGTATGTTTTAACTTTGTGAGCTGGTGTGTGCCGAGAGTGAGAGTGAGCTTGAGAATGTGTCTTGGGAGTGGTGGGAGGCAAGGCAAGGGGAGATGCCAGGGGGGTGTCTGGCTGTGAGTGCGGTGGGAAGGGCAGTTGAATACAGCACCAGCTCTTAGGCCTTCGAGCTATGGTGTGGGAGAAATGGCTGCATGTTTGCACTTTGTGAGCTGGTCTGTGCGAAGAGTGAGAGTGAGCTTGCGAATGTGTATTGAGAGTGCTGGGAGGCAAGGCAAAAGTACATCCGCAGTGTCTGTCTGGGTGTGAAAGTGCTGGCAAGGGAAGGTGAGGACCAGCAAGAGCATTAAGCCCTTAGAAATATTAAGAGGGAAACATGGCTGTATGTTTTAACTTTGTGAGCTGGTGTGTGCCGAGAGTGAGAGTGAGCTTGCGAATGTGTGTTGGCAGTGGTAGGAGGCAAGGCAAGGGGAGATTCTTAGTGTATGTTTGGCTGTGAAAGCACTGGCAAGGGAAGGTCAGAAACAGCAAGAGCTCTAAGCCCTTAGAGCTCTGGTGTGGGAGAAATGAGTGTATGTTTTAACTTTGTGAGCTGGTCTGTGCCGAGAGTGAGAGTGAGCTTGCGAATGTCTCTTGGCAGTGGTAGGAGGCAAGGCAAGGGGAGATTCTTAGTGTATGTTTGGCTGTGAAAGCACTGGCAAGGGAAGGTCAGAAACAGCAAGAGCTCTAAGCCCTTAGAGCTCTGGTGTGGGAGAAATGGCTGTATGTTTTAACACTGTGAGCTGGTGTGTGCCGAGAGTGAGAGTGAGCTTGCGAATGTGTGTTGGCAGTGGTAGGAGGCAAGGCAAGGGGAGATTCTTAGTGTATGTTTGGCTGTGAAAGCACTGGCAAGGGAAGGTCAGAATCAGCAAGAGCTCTAAGCGCTTAGAGCTCTGGTGTGGGAGAAATGGCTGGATGTTTTAACTTTGTGAGCTGGTGTGTGCCGAGAGTGAGAGTGAGCTTGAGAATGTGTCTTGGGAGTGGTGGGAGGCAAGGCAAGGGGAGATGCCAGGGGGGTGTCTGGCTGTGAGTGCGGTGGGAAGGGCAGTTGAATACAGCACCAGCTCTTAGGCCTTAGAGCTATGGTGTGGGAGAAATGGCTGCATGTTTGCACTTTGTGAGCTGGTCTGTGCGAAGAGTGAGAGTGAGCTTGCGAATGTGTATTGAGAGTGCTGGGAGGCAAGGCAAAAGTACATCCGCAGTGTCTGTCTGGGTGTGAAAGTGCTGGCAAGGGAAGGTGAGGACCAGCAAGAGCATTAAGCCCTTAGAAATATTAAGAGGGAAACATGGCTGTATGTTTTAACTTTGTGAGCTGGTGTGTGCCGAGAGTGAGAGTGAGCTTGCGAATGTGTGTTGGCAGTGGTAGGAGGCAAGGCAAGGGGAGATTCTTAGTGTATGTTTGGCTGTGAAAGCACTGGCAAGGGAAGGTCAGAAACAGCAAGAGCTCTAAGCCCTTAGAGCTCTGGTGTGGGAGAAATGAGTGTATGTTTTAACTTTGTGAGCTGGTCTGTGCCGAGAGTGAGAGTGAGCTTGCGAATGTCTCTTGGCAGTGGTAGGAGGCAAGGCAAGGGGAGATTCTTAGTGTATGTTTGGCTGTGAAAGCACTGGCAAGGGAAGGTCAGAAACAGCAAGAGCTCTAAGCCCTTAGAGCTCTGGTGTGGGAGAAATGGCTGTATGTTTTAACACTGGGAGCTGGTCTGTGCCGAGAGTGAGAGTGAGTTTGCGAATGTGTCTTGGCAGTGGTAGGAGGCAAGGCAAGGGGAGATTCTTAGTGTATGTTTGGCTGTGAAAGCACTGGCAAGGGAAGGTCAGAAACAGCAAGAGCTCTAAGCGCTTAGAGCTCTGGTGTGGGAGAAGTGGCTGTATGTTTTAACTTTGTGAGCTGGTGTGTGCCGAGAGTGAGAGTGAGCTTGAGAATGTGTCTTGGGAGTGGTGGGAGGCAAGGCAAGGGGAGATGCCAGGGGGGTGTCTGGCTGTGAGTGTGGTGGGAAGGGCAGTTGAATACAGCACCAGCTCTTAGGCCTTCGAGCTATGGTGTGGGAGAAATGGCTGCATGTTTGCACTTTGTGAGCTGGTCTGTGCGAAGAGTGAGAGTGATCTTGCGAATGTGTCTTGGCAGTGGTAGGAGGCAAGGCAAAAGTACATCCGCAGTGTCTGTCTGGGTGTGAAAGTGCTGGCAAGGGAAGGTGAGGACCAGCAAGAGCATTAAGCCCTTAGAAATATTAAGAGGGAAACATGGCTGTATGTTTTAACTTTGTGAGCTGGTGTGTGCCGAGAGTGAGAGTGAGCTTGCGAATGTGTCTTGGCAGTGGCAGGAGGCAAGGCAAGGGGAGATTCTTAGTGTATATTTGGCTGTGAAAGCACTGGCAAGGGAAGGTCAGAAACAGCAGGAGCTCTAAGCCCTTAGAGCTCTGGTGTGGGAGAAATGGCTGTATGTTTTAACTTTGTGAGCTGGTGTGTGCCGAGAGTGAGAGTGAGCTTGAGAATGTGTCTTGGGAGTGGTGGGAGGCAAGGCAAGGGGAGATGCCAGGGGGGTGTCTGGCTGTGAGTGCGGTGGGAAGGGCAGTTGAATACAGCACCAGCTCTTAGGCCTTAGAGCTATGGTGTGGGAGAAATGGCTGTATGTTTTAACTTTGTGAGCTGGTCTGTGCCAAGAGTGAGAGTGAGCTTGCGAATGTGTCTTGGCAGTGGCAGGAGGCAAGGCAAGGGGAGATTCTTAGTGTATGTTTTTCTGTGAAAGCACTGGCAAGGGAAGGTCAGAATCAGCAAGAGCTCTAAGCGCTTAGAGCTCTGGTTTGGGAGAAATGGCTGTATGTTTTAACTTTGTGAGCTGGTGTGTGCCGAGAGTGAGAGTGAGCTTGAGAATGTGTCTTGGGAGTGGTGGGAGGCAAGGCAAGGGGAGATGCCAGGGGGGTGTCTGGCTGTGAGTGCGGTGGGAAGGGCAGTTGAATACAGCACCAGCTCTTAGGCCTTAGAGCTATGGTGTGGGAGAAATGGCTGCATGTTTGCACTTTGTGAGCTGGTCTGTGCGAAGAGTGAGAGTGAGCTTGCGAATGTGTATTGAGAGTGCTGGGAGGCAAGGCAAAAGTACATCCGCAGTGTCTGTCTGGGTGTGAAAGTGCTGGCAAGGGAAGGTGAGGACCAGCAAGAGCATTAAGCCCTTAGAAATATTAAGAGGGAAACATGGCTGTATGTTTTAACTTTGTGAGCTGGTGTGTGCCGAGAGTGAGAGTGAGCTTGCGAATGTGTGTTGGCAGTGGTAGGAGGCAAGGCAAGGGGAGATTCTTAGTGTATGTTTGGCTGTGAAAGCACTGGCAAGGGAAGGTCAGAAACAGCAAGAGCTCTAAGCCCTTAGAGCTCTGGTGTGGGAGAAATGGCTGTATGTTTTAACTTTGTGAGCTGGTCTGTGCCGAGAGTGAGAGTGAGTTTGCGAATGTGTCTTGGCAGTGGTAGGAGGCAAGGCAAGGGGAGATTCTTAGTGTATGTTTGGCTGTGAAAGCACTGGCAAGGGAAGGTCAGAAACAGCAAGAGCTCTAAGCGCTTAGAGCTCTGGTGTGGGAGAAGTGGCTGTATGTTTTAACTTTGTGAGCTGGTGTGTGCCGAGAGTGAGAGTGAGCTTGAGAATGTGTCTTGGGAGTGGTGGGAGGCAAGGCAAGGGGAGATGCCAGGGGGGTGTCTGGCTGTGAGTGCGGTGGGAAGGGCAGTTGAATACAGCACCAGCTCTTAGGCCTTCGAGCTATGGTGTGGGAGAAATGGCTGCATGTTTGCACTTTGTGAGCTGGTCTGTGCGAAGAGTGAGAGTGAGCTTGCGAATGTGTATTGAGAGTGCTGGGAGGCAAAGCAAAAGTACATCCACAGTGTCTGTCTGGGTGTGAAAGTGCTGGCAAGGGAAGGTGAGGACCAGCAAGAGCATTAAGCCCTTAGAAATATTAAGAGGGAAACATGGCTCTATGTTTTAACTTTGTGAGCTGGTGTGTGCCGAGAGTGAGAGTGAGCTTGCGAATGTGTGTTGGCAGTGGTAGGAGGCAAGGCAAGGGGAGATTCTTAGTGTATGTTTGGCTGTGAAAGCACTGGCAAGGGAAGGTCAGAAACAGCAAGAGCTCTAAGCCCTTAGAGCTCTGGTGTGGGAGAAATGAGTGTATGTTTTAACTTTGTGAGCTGGTCTGTGCCGAGAGTGAGAGTGAGCTTGCGAATGTGTCTTGGCAGTGGTAGGAGGCAAGGCAAGGGGAGATTCTTAGTGTATGTTTGGCTGTGAAAGCACTGGCAAGGGAAGGTCAGAAACAGCAAGAGCTCTAAGCGCTTAGAGCTCTGGTGTGGGAGAAGTGGCTGTATGTTTTAACTTTGTGAGCTGGTGTGTGCCGAGAGTGAGAGTGAGCTTGAGAATGTGTCTTGGGAGTGGTGGGAGGCAAGGCAAGGGGAGATGCCAGGGGGGTGTCTGGCTGTGAGTGTGGTGGGAAGGGCAGTTGAATACAGCACCAGCTCTTAGGCCTTCGAGCTATGGTGTGGGAGAAATGGCTGCATGTTTGCACTTTGTGAGCTGGTCTGTGCGAAGAGTGAGAGTGATCTTGCGAATGTGTCTTGGCAGTGGTAGGAGGCAAGGCAAAAGTACATCCGCAGTGTCTGTCTGGGTGTGAAAGTGCTGGCAAGGGAAGGTGAGGACCAGCAAGAGCATTAAGCCCTTAGAAATATTAAGAGGGAAACATGGCTGTATGTTTTAACTTTGTGAGCTGGTGTGTGCCGAGAGTGAGAGTGAGCTTGCGAATGTGTGTTGGCAGTGGTAGGAGGCAAGGCAAGGGGAGATTCTTAGTGTATGTTTGGCTGTGAAAGCACTGGCAAGGGAAGGTCAGAAACAGCAAGAGCTCTAAGCCCTTAGAGCTCTGGTGTGGGAGAAATGAGTGTATGTTTTAACTTTGTGAGCTGGTCTGTGCCGAGAGTGAGAGTGAGCTTGCGAATGTCTCTTGGCAGTGGTAGGAGGCAAGGCAAGGGGAGATTCTTAGTGTATGTTTGGCTGTGAAAGCACTGGCAAGGGAAGGTCAGAAACAGCAAGAGCTCTAAGCCCTTAGAGCTCTGGTGTGGGAGAAATGGCTGTATGTTTTAACACTGTGAGCTGGTGTGTGCCGAGAGTGAGAGTGAGCTTGCGAATGTGTGTTGGCAGTGGTAGGAGGCAAGGCAAGGGGAGATTCTTAGTGTATGTTTGGCTGTGAAAGCACTGGCAAGGGAAGGTCAGAATCAGCAAGAGCTCTAAGCGCTTAGAGCTCTGGTGTGGGAGAAATGGCTGGATGTTTTAACTTTGTGAGCTGGTGTGTGCCGAGAGTGAGAGTGAGCTTGAGAATGTGTCTTGGGAGTGGTGGGAGGCAAGGCAAGGGGAGATGCCAGGGGGGTGTCTGGCTGTGAGTGCGGTGGGAAGGGCAGTTGAATACAGCACCAGCTCTTAGGCCTTAGAGCTATGGTGTGGGAGAAATGGCTGCATGTTTGCACTTTGTGAGCTGGTCTGTGCGAAGAGTGAGAGTGAGCTTGCGAATGTGTATTGAGAGTGCTGGGAGGCAAGGCAAAAGTACATCCGCAGTGTCTGTCTGGGTGTGAAAGTGCTGGCAAGGGAAGGTGAGGACCAGGAAGAGCATTAAGCCCTTAGAAATATTAAGAGGAAAACATGGCTCTATGTTTTAAATTTGTGAGCTGGTGTGTGCCGAGAGTGAGAGTGAGCTTGCGAATGTGTGTTGGCAGTGGTAGGAGGCAAGGCAAGGGGAGATTCTTAGTGTATGTTTGGCTGTGAAAGCACTGGCAAGGGAAGGTCAGAAACAGCAAGAGCTCTAAGCCCTTAGAGCTCTGGTGTGGGAGAAATGAGTGTATGTTTTAACTTTGTGAGCTGGTCTGTGCCGAGAGTGAGAGTGAGCTTGCGAATGTGTGTTGGCAGTGGTAGGAGGCAAGGCAAGGGGAGATTCTTAGTGTATGTTTGGCTGTGAAAGCACTGGCAAGGGAAGGTCAGAAACAGCAAGAGCTCTAAGCCCTTAGAGCTCTGGTGTGGGAGAAATGGCTGTATGTTTTAACACTGGGAGCTGGTCTGTGCCGAGAGTGAGAGTGAGTTTGCGAATGTGTCTTGGCAGTGGTAGGAGGCAAGGCAAGGGGAGATTCTTAGTGTATGTTTGGCTGTGAAAGCACTGGCAAGGGAAGGTCAGAAACAGCAAGAGCTCTAAGCGCTTAGAGCTCTGGTGTGGGAGAAATGGCTGTATGTTTTAACTTTGTGAGCTGGTGTGTGCCGAGAGTGAGAGTGAGCTTGAGAATGTGTCTTGGGAGTGGTGGGAGGCAAGGCAAGGGGAGATGCCAGGGGGGTGTCTGGCTGTGAGTGTGGTGGGAAGGGCAGTTGAATACAGCACCAGCTCTTAGGCCTTCGAGCTATGGTGTGGGAGAAATGGCTGCATGTTTGCACTTTGTGAGCTGGTCTGTGCGAAGAGTGAGAGTGATCTTGCGAATGTGTCTTGGCAGTGGTAGGAGGCAAGGCAAAAGTACATCCGCAGTGTCTGTCTGGGTGTGAAAGTGCTGGCAAGGGAAGGTGAGGACCAGCAAGAGCATTAAGCCCTTAGAAATATTAAGAGGGAAACATGGCTGTATGTTTTAAGTTTGTGAGCTGGTGTGTGCCGAGAGTGAGAGTGAGCTTGCGAATGTGTCTTGGCAGTGGCAGGAGGCAAGGCAAGGGGAGATTCTTAGTGTATATTTGGCTGTGAAAGCACTGGCAAGGGAAGGTCAGAAACAGCAGGAGCTCTAAGCCCTTAGAGCTCTGGTGTGGGAGAAATGGCTGTATGTTTTTACTTTGTGAGCTGGTGTGTGCCGAGAGTGAGAGTGAGCTTGAGAATGTGTCTTGGGAGTGGTGGGAGGCAAGGCAAGGGGAGATGCCAGGGGGGTGTCTGGCTGTGAGTGCGGTGGGAAGGGCAGTTGAATACAGCACCAGCTCTTAGGCCTTAGAGCTATGGTGTGGGAGAAATGGCTGTATGTTTTAACACTGTGAGCTGGTCTGTGCCGAGAGTGAGAGTGAGCTTGCGAATGTGTCTTGGCAGTGGCAGGAGGCAAGGCAAGGGGAGATTCTTAGTGTATGTTTTTCTGTGAAAGCACTGGCAAGGGAAGGTCAGAATCAGCAAGAGCTCTAAGCGCTTAGAGCTCTGGTTTGGGAGAAATGGCTGTATGTTTTAACTTTGTGAGCTGGTGTGTGCCGAGAGTGAGAGTGAGCTTGAGAATGTGTCTTGGGAGTGGTGGGAGGCAAGGCAAGGGGAGATGCCAGGGGGGTGTCTGGCTGTGAGTGCGGTGGGAAGGGCAGTTGAATACAGCACCAGCTCTTAGGCCTTCGAGCTATGGTGTGGGAGAAATGGCTGCATGTTTGCACTTTGTGAGCTGGTCTGTGCGAAGAGTGAGAGTGAGCTTGCGAATGTGTATTGAGAGTGCTGGGAGGCAAGGCAAAAGTACATCCGCAGTGTCTGTCTGGGTGTGAAAGTGCTGGCAAGGGAAGGTGAGGACCAGCAAGAGCATTAAGCCCTTAGAAATATTAAGAGGGAAACATGGCTGTATGTTTTAACTTTGTGAGCTGGTGTGTGCCGAGAGTGAGAGTGAGCTTGCGAATGTGTGTTGGCAGTGGTAGGAGGCAAGGCAAGGGGAGATTCTTAGTGTATGTTTGGCTGTGAAAGCACTGGCAAGGGAAGGTCAGAAACAGCAAGAGCTCTAAGCCCTTAGAGCTCTGGTGTGGGAGAAATGAGTGTATGTTTTAACTTTGTGAGCTGGTCTGTGCCGAGAGTGAGAGTGAGCTTGCGAATGTCTCTTGGCAGTGGTAGGAGGCAAGGCAAGGGGAGATTCTTAGTGTATGTTTGGCTGTGAAAGCACTGGCAAGGGAAGGTCAGAAACAGCAAGAGCTCTAAGCCCTTAGAGCTCTGGTGTGGGAGAAATGGCTGTATGTTTTAACACTGTGAGCTGGTGTGTGCCGAGAGTGAGAGTGAGCTTGCGAATGTGTGTTGGCAGTGGTAGGAGGCAAGGCAAGGGGAGATTCTTAGTGTATGTTTGGCTGTGAAAGCACTGGCAAGGGAAGGTCAGAATCAGCAAGAGCTCTAAGCGCTTAGAGCTCTGGTGTGGGAGAAATGGCTGGATGTTTTAACTTTGTGAGCTGGTGTGTGCCGAGAGTGAGAGTGAGCTTGAGAATGTGTCTTGGGAGTGGTGGGAGGCAAGGCAAGGGGAGATGCCAGGGGGGTGTCTGGCTGTGAGTGCGGTGGGAAGGGCAGTTGAATACAGCACCAGCTCTTAGGCCTTAGAGCTATGGTGTGGGAGAAATGGCTGCATGTTTGCACTTTGTGAGCTGGTCTGTGCGAAGAGTGAGAGTGAGCTTGCGAATGTGTATTGAGAGTGCTGGGAGGCAAGGCAAAAGTACATCCGCAGTGTCTGTCTGGGTGTGAAAGTGCTGGCAAGGGAAGGTGAGGACCAGCAAGAGCATTAAGCCCTTAGAAATATTAAGAGGGAAACATGGCTGTATGTTTTAACTTTGTGAGCTGGTGTGTGCCGAGAGTGAGAGTGAGCTTGCGAATGTGTGTTGGCAGTGGTAGGAGGCAAGGCAAGGGGAGATTCTTAGTGTATGTTTGGCTGTGAAAGCACTGGCAAGGGAAGGTCAGAAACAGCAAGAGCTCTAAGCCCTTAGAGCTCTGGTGTGGGAGAAATGAGTGTATGTTTTAACTTTGTGAGCTGGTCTGTGCCGAGAGTGAGAGTGAGCTTGCGAATGTCTCTTGGCAGTGGTAGGAGGCAAGGCAAGGGGAGATTCTTAGTGTATGTTTGGCTGTGAAAGCACTGGCAAGGGAAGGTCAGAAACAGCAAGAGCTCTAAGCCCTTAGAGCTCTGGTGTGGGAGAAATGGCTGTATGTTTTAACACTGGGAGCTGGTCTGTGCCGAGAGTGAGAGTGAGTTTGCGAATGTGTCTTGGCAGTGGTAGGAGGCAAGGCAAGGGGAGATTCTTAGTGTATGTTTGGCTGTGAAAGCACTGGCAAGGGAAGGTCAGAAACAGCAAGAGCTCTAAGCGCTTAGAGCTCTGGTGTGGGAGAAGTGGCTGTATGTTTTAACTTTGTGAGCTGGTGTGTGCCGAGAGTGAGAGTGAGCTTGAGAATGTGTCTTGGGAGTGGTGGGAGGCAAGGCAAGGGGAGATGCCAGGGGGGGTGTCTGGCTGTGAGTGTGGTGGGAAGGGCAGTTGAATACAGCACCAGCTCTTAGGCCTTCGAGCTATGGTGTGGGAGAAATGGCTGCATGTTTGCACTTTGTGAGCTGGTCTGTGCGAAGAGTGAGAGTGATCTTGCGAATGTGTCTTGGCAGTGGTAGGAGGCAAGGCAAAAGTACATCCGCAGTGTCTGTCTGGGTGTGAAAGTGCTGGCAAGGGAAGGTGAGGACCAGCAAGAGCATTAAGCCCTTAGAAATATTAAGAGGGAAACATGGCTGTATGTTTTAACTTTGTGAGCTGGTGTGTGCCGAGAGTGAGAGTGAGCTTGCGAATGTGTCTTGGCAGTGGCAGGAGGCAAGGCAAGGGGAGATTCTTAGTGTATATTTGGCTGTGAAAGCACTGGCAAGGGAAGGTCAGAAACAGCAGGAGCTCTAAGCCCTTAGAGCTCTGGTGTGGGAGAAATGGCTGTATGTTTTTACTTTGTGAGCTGGTGTGTGCCGAGAGTGAGAGTGAGCTTGAGAATGTGTCTTGGGAGTGGTGGGAGGCAAGGCAAGGGGAGATGCCAGGGGGGTGTCTGGCTGTGAGTGCGGTGGGAAGGGCAGTTGAATACAGCACCAGCTCTTAGGCCTTAGAGCTATGGTGTGGGAGAAATGGCTGTATGTTTTAACTTTGTGAGCTGGTCTGTGCCGAGAGTGAGAGTGAGCTTGCGAATGTGTCTTGGCAGTGGCAGGAGGCAAGGCAAGGGGAGATTCTTAGTGTATGTTTTTCTGTGAAAGCACTGGCAAGGGAAGGTCAGAATCAGCAAGAGCTCTAAGCGCTTAGAGCTCTGGTTTGGGAGAAATGGCTGTATGTTTTAACTTTGTGAGCTGGTGTGTGCCGAGAGTGAGAGTGAGCTTGAGAATGTGTCTTGGGAGTGGTGGGAGGCAAGGCAAGGGGAGATGCCAGGGGGGTGTCTGGCTGTGAGTGCGGTGGGAAGGGCAGTTGAATACAGCACCAGCTCTTAGGCCTTAGAGCTATGGTGTGGGAGAAATGGCTGCATGTTTGCACTTTGTGAGCTGGTCTGTGCGAAGAGTGAGAGTGAGCTTGCGAATGTGTATTGAGAGTGCTGGGAGGCAAGGCAAAATTACATCCGCAGTGTCTGTCTGGGTGTGAAAGTGCTGGCAAGGGAAGGTGAGGACCAGCAAGAGCATTAAGCCCTTAGAAATATTAAGAGGGAAACATGGCTGTATGTTTTAACTTTGTGAGCTGGTGTGTGCCGAGAGTGAGAGTGAGCTTGCGAATGTGTGTTGGCAGTGGTAGGAGGCAAGGCAAGGGGAGATTCTTAGTGTATGTTTGGCTGTGAAAGCACTGGCAAGGGAAGGTCAGAAACAGCAAGAGCTCTAAGCCCTTAGAGCTCTGGTGTGGGAGAAATGGCTGTATGTTTTAACTTTGTGAGCTGGTGTGTGCCGAGAGTGAGAGTGAGTTTGCGAATGTGTCTTGGCAGTGGTAGGAGGCAAGGCAAGGGGAGATTCTTAGTGTATGTTTGGCTGTGAAAGCACTGGCAAGGGAAGGTCAGAAACAGCAAGAGCTCTAAGCGCTTAGAGCTCTGGTGTGGGAGAAGTGGCTGTATGTTTTAACTTTGTGAGCTGGTGTGTGCCGAGAGTGAGAGTGAGCTTGAGAATGTGTCTTGGGAGTGGTGGGAGGCAAGGCAAGGGGAGATGCCAGGGGGGTGTCTGGCTGTGAGTGCGGTGGGAAGGGCAGTTGAATACAGCACCAGCTCTTAGGCCTTCGAGCTATGGTGTGGGAGAAATGGCTGCATGTTTGCACTTTGTGAGCTGGTCTGTGCGAAGAGTGAGAGTGAGCTTGCGAATGTGTATTGAGAGTGCTGGGAGGCAAAGCAAAAGTACATCCACAGTGTCTGTCTGGGTGTGAAAGTGCTGGCAAGGGAAGGTGAGGACCAGCAAGAGCATTAAGCCCTTAGAAATATTAAGAGGGAAACATGGCTCTATGTTTTAACTTTGTGAGCTGGTGTGTGCCGAGAGTGAGAGTGAGCTTGCGAATGTGTGTTGGCAGTGGTAGGAGGCAAGGCAAGGGGAGATTCTTAGTGTATGTTTGGCTGTGAAAGCACTGGCAAGGGAAGGTCAGAAACAGCAAGAGCTCTAAGCCCTTAGAGCTCTGGTGTGGGAGAAATGAGTGTATGTTTTAACTTTGTGAGCTGGTCTGTGCCGAGAGTGAGAGTGAGCTTGCGAATGTCTCTTGGCAGTGGTAGGAGGCAAGGCAAGGGGAGATTCTTAGTGTATGTTTGGCTGTGAAAGCACTGGCAAGGGAAGGTCAGAAACAGCAAGAGCTCTAAGCCCTTAGAGCTCTGGTGTGGGAGAAATGGCTGTATGTTTTAACACTGTGAGCTGGTGTGTGCCGAGAGTGAGAGTGAGTTTGCGAATGTGTCTTGGGAGTGGTAGGAGGCAAGGCAAGGGGAGATTCTTAGTGTATGTTTGGCTGTGAAAGCACTGGCAAGGGAAGGTCAGAAACAGCAAGAGCTCTAAGCGCTTAGAGCTCTGGTGTGGGAGAAGTGGCTGTATGTTTTAACTTTGTGAGCTGGTGTGTGCCGAGAGTGAGAGTGAGCTTGAGAATGTGTCTTGGGAGTGGTGGGAGGCAAGGCAAGGGGAGATGCCAGGGGGGTGTCTGGCTGTGAGTGCGGTGGGAAGGGCAGTTGAATACAGCACCAGCTCTTAGGCCTTAGAGCTATGGTGTGGGAGAAATGGCTGCATGTTTGCACTTTGTGAGCTGGTCTGTGCGAAGAGTGAGAGTGAGCTTGCGAATGTGTATTGAGAGTGCTGGGAGGCAAAGCAAAAGTACATCCGCAGTGTCTGTCTGGGTGTGAAAGTGCTGGCAAGGGAAGGTGAGGACCAGCAAGAGCATTAAGCCCTTAGAAATATTAAGAGGGAAACATGGCTCTATGTTTTAACTTTGTGAGCTGGTGTGTGCCGAGAGTGAGAGTGAGCTTGCGAATGTGTGTTGGCAGTGGTAGGAGGCAAGGCAAGGGGAGATTCTTAGTGTATGTTTGGCTGTGAAAGCACTGGCAAGGGAAGGTCAGAAACAGCAAGAGCTCTAAGCCCTTAGAGCTCTGGTGTGGGAGAAATGAGTGTATGTTTTAACTTTGTGAGCTGGTCTGTGCCGAGAGTGAGAGTGAGCTTGCGAATGTGTCTTGGCAGTGGTAGGAGGCAAGGCAAGGGGAGATTCTTAGTGTATGTTTGGCTGTGAAAGCACTGGCAAGGGAAGGTCAGAAACAGCAAGAGCTCTAAGCCCTTAGAGCTCTGGTGTGGGAGAAGTGGCTGTATGTTTTAACTTTGTGAGCTGGTGTGTGCCGAGAGTGAGAGTGAGCTTGAGAATGTGTCTTGGGAGTGGTGGGAGGCAAGGCAAGGGGAGATGCCAGGGGGGTGTCTGGCTGTGAGTGTGGTGGGAAGGGCAGTTGAATACAGCACCAGCTCTTAGGCCTTCGAGCTATGGTGTGGGAGAAATGGCTGCATGTTTGCACTTTGTGAGCTGGTCTGTGCGAAGAGTGAGAGTGATCTTGCGAATGTGTCTTGGCAGTGGTAGGAGGCAAGGCAAAAGTACATCCGCAGTGTCTGTCTGGGTGTGAAAGTGCTGGCAAGGGAAGGTGAGGACCAGCAAGAGCATTAAGCCCTTAGAAATATTAAGAGGGAAACATGGCTGTATGTTTTAACTTTGTGAGCTGGTGTGTGCCGAGAGTGAGAGTGAGCTTGCGAATGTGTGTTGGCAGTGGTAGGAGGCAAGGCAAGGGGAGATTCTTAGTGTATGTTTGGCTGTGAAAGCACTGGCAAGGGAAGGTCAGAAACAGCAAGAGCTCTAAGCCCTTAGAGCTCTGGTGTGGGAGAAATGAGTGTATGTTTTAACTTTGTGAGCTGGTCTGTGCCGAGAGTGAGAGTGAGCTTGCGAATGTGTGTTGGCAGTGGTAGGAGGCAAGGCAAGGGGAGATTCTTAGTGTATGTTTGGCTGTGAAAGCACTGGCAAGGGAAGGTCAGAATCAGCAAGAGCTCTAAGCGCTTAGAGCTCTGGTGTGGGAGAAGTGGCTGGATGTTTTAACTTTGTGAGCTGGTGTGTGCCGAGAGTGAGAGTGAGCTTGAGAATGTGTCTTGGGAGTGGTGGGAGGCAAGGCAAGGGGAGATGCCAGGGGGGTGTCTGGCTGTGAGTGCGGTGGGAAGGGCAGTTGAATACAGCACCAGCTCTTAGGCCTTCGAGCTATGGTGTGGGAGAAATGGCTGCATGTTTGCACTTTGTGAGCTGGTCTGTGCGAAGAGTGAGAGTGAGCTTGCGAATGTGTATTGAGAGTGCTGGGAGGCAAGGCAAAAGTACATCCGCAGTGTCTGTCTGGGTGTGAAAGTGCTGGCAAGGGAAGGTGAGGACCAGCAAGAGCATTAAGCCCTTAGAAATATTAAGAGGGAAACATGGCTCTATGTTTTAACTTTGTGAGCTGGTGTGTGCCGAGAGTGAGAGTGAGCTTGCGAATGTGTGTTGGCAGTGGTAGGAGGCAAGGCAAGGGGAGATTCTTAGTGTATGTTTGGCTGTGAAAGCACTGGCAAGGGAAGGTCAGAAACAGCAAGAGCTCTAAGCCCTTAGAGCTCTGGTGTGGGAGAAATGAGTGTATGTTTTAACTTTGTGAGCTGGTCTGTGCCGAGAGTGAGAGTGAGCTTGCGAATGTCTCTTGGCAGTGGTAGGAGGCAAGGCAAGGGGAGATTCTTAGTGTATGTTTGGCTGTGAAAGCACTGGCAAGGGAAGGTCAGAAACAGCAAGAGCTCTAAGCCCTTTAGAGCTCTGGTGTGGGAGAAATGGCTGTATGTTTTAACACTGGGAGCTGGTCTGTGCCGAGAGTGAGAGTGAGTTTGCGAATGTGTGTTGGCAGTGGTAGGAGGCAAGGCAAGGGGAGATTCTTAGTGTATGTTTGGCTGTGAAAGCACTGGCAAGGGAAGGTCAGAAACAGCAAGAGCTCTAAGCGCTTAGAGCTCTGGTGTGGGAGAAGTGGCTGTATGTTTTAACTTTGTGAGCTGGTGTGTGCCGAGAGTGAGAGTGAGCTTGAGAATGTGTCTTGGGAGTGGTGGGAGGCAAGGCAAGGGGAGATGCCAGGGGGGTGTCTGGCTGTGAGTGTGGTGGGAAGGGCAGTTGAATACAGCACCAGCTCTTAGGCCTTCGAGCTATGGTGTGGGAGAAATGGCTGCATGTTTGCACTTTGTGAGCTGGTCTGTGCGAAGAGTGAGAGTGATCTTGCGAATGTGTCTTGGCAGTGGTAGGAGGCAAGGCAAAAGTACATCCGCAGTGTCTGTCTGGGTGTGAAAGTGCTGGCAAGGGAAGGTGAGGACCAGCAAGAGCATTAAGCCCTTAGAAATATTAAGAGGGAAACATGGCTGTATGTTTTAAGTTTGTGAGCTGGTGTGTGCCGAGAGTGAGAGTGAGCTTGCGAATGTGTCTTGGCAGTGGCAGGAGGCAAGGCAAGGGGAGATTCTTAGTGTATATTTGGCTGTGAAAGCACTGGCAAGGGAAGGTCAGAAACAGCAAGAGCTCTAAGCCCTTAGAGCTCTGGTGTGGGAGAAATGGCTGTATGTTTTAACACTGTGAGCTGGTCTGTGCCGAGAGTGAGAGTGAGCTTGCGAATGTGTGTTGGCAGTGGTAGGAGGCAAGGCAAGGGGAGATTCTTAGTGTATGTTTGGCTGTGAAAGCACTGGCAAGGGAAGGTCAGAATCAGCAAGAGCTCTAAGCGCTTAGAGCTCTGGTGTGGGAGAAGTGGCTGTATGTTTTAACTTTGTGAGCTGGTGTGTGCCGAGAGTGAGAGTGAGCTTGAGAATGTGTCTTGGGAGTGGTGGGAGGCAAGGCAAGGGGAGATGCCAGGGGGGTGTCTGGCTGTGAGTGCGGTGGGAAGGGCAGTTGAATACAGCACCAGCTCTTAGGCCTTAGAGCTATGGTGTGGGAGAAATGGCTGCATGTTTGCACTTTGTGAGCTGGTCTGTGCGAAGAGTGAGAGTGAGCTTGTGAATGTGTATTGAGAGTGCTGGGAGGCAAAGCAAAAGTACATCCGCAGTGTCTGTCTGGGTGTGAAAGTGCTGGCAAGGGAAGGTGAGGACCAGCAAGAGCATTAAGCCCTTAGAAATATTAAGAGGGAAACATGGCTCTATGTTTTAACTTTGTGAGCTGGTCTGTGCCGAGAGTGAGAGTGAGCTTGCGAATGTGTGTTGGCAGTGGTAGGAGGCAAGGCAAGGGGAGATTCTTAGTGTATGTTTGGCTGTGAAAGCACTGGCAAGGGAAGGTCAGAAACAGCAAGAGCTCTAAGCCCTTAGAGCTCTGGTGTGGGAGAAATGAGTGTATGTTTTAACTTTGTGAGCTGGTCTGTGCCGAGAGTGAGAGTGAGCTTGCGAATGTGTCTTGGCAGTGGTAGGAGGCAAGGCAAGGGGAGATTCTTAGTGTATGTTTGGCTGTGAAAGCACTGGCAAGGGAAGGTCAGAAACAGCAAGAGCTCTAAGCCCTTAGAGCTGTGGTGTGGGAGAAATGGCTGTATGTTTTAACACTGGGAGCTGGTCTGTGCCGAGAGTGAGAGTGAGTTTGCGAATGTGTGTTGGCAGTGGTAGGAGGCAAGGCAAGGGGAGATTCTTAGTGTATGTTTGGCTGTGAAAGCACTGGCAAGGGAAGGTCAGAAACAGCAAGAGCTCTAAGCGCTTAGAGCTCTGGTGTGGGAGAAGTGGCTGTATGTTTTAACTTTGTGAGCTGGTGTGTGCCGAGAGTGAGAGTGAGCTTGAGAATGTGTCTTGGGAGTGGTGGGAGGCAAGGCAAGGGGAGATGCCAGGGGGGTGTCTGGCTGTGAGTGTGGTGGGAAGGGCAGTTGAATACAGCACCAGCTCTTAGGCCTTCGAGCTATGGTGTGGGAGAAATGGCTGCATGTTTGCACTTTGTGAGCTGGTCTGTGCGAAGAGTGAGAGTGATCTTGCGAATGTGTCTTGGCAGTGGTAGGAGGCAAGGCAAAAGTACATCCGCAGTGTCTGTCTGGGTGTGAAAGTGCTGGCAAGGGAAGGTGAGGACCAGCAAGAGCATTAAGCCCTTAGAAATATTAAGAGGGAAACATGGCTGTATGTTTTAACTTTGTGAGCTGGTGTGTGCCGAGAGTGAGAGTGAGCTTGCGAATGTGTGTTGGCAGTGGTAGGAGGCAAGGCAAGGGGAGATTCTTAGTGTATGTTTGGCTGTGAAAGCACTGGCAAGGGAAGGTCAGAAACAGCAAGAGCTCTAAGCCCTTAGAGCTCTGGTGTGGGAGAAATGAGTGTATGTTTTAACTTTGTGAGCTGGTCTGTGCCGAGAGTGAGAGTGAGCTTGCGAATGTCTCTTGGCAGTGGTAGGAGGCAAGGCAAGGGGAGATTCTTAGTGTATGTTTGGCTGTGAAAGCACTGGCAAGGGAAGGTCAGAAACAGCAAGAGCTCTAAGCCCTTAGAGCTCTGGTGTGGGAGAAATGGCTGTATGTTTTAACACTGTGAGCTGGTCTGTGCCGAGAGTGAGAGTGAGCTTGCGAATGTGTGTTGGCAGTGGTAGGAGGCAAGGCAAGGGGAGATTCTTAGTGTATGTTTGGCTGTGAAAGCACTGGCAAGGGAAGGTCAGAATCAGCAAGAGCTCTAAGCGCTTAGAGCTCTGGTGTGGGAGAAGTGGCTGGATGTTTTAACTTTGTGAGCTGGTGTGTGCCGAGAGTGAGAGTGAGCTTGAGAATGTGTCTTGGGAGTGGTGGGAGGCAAGGCAAGGGGAGATGCCAGGGGGGTGTCTGGCTGTGAGTGCGGTGGGAAGGGCAGTTGAATACAGCACCAGCTCTTAGGCCTTAGAGCTATGGTGTGGGAGAAATGGCTGCATGTTTGCACTTTGTGAGCTGGTCTGTGCGAAGAGTGAGAGTGAGCTTGCGAATGTGTATTGAGAGTGCTGGGAGGCAAGGCAAAAGTACATCCGCAGTGTCTGTCTGGGTGTGAAAGTGCTGGCAAGGGAAGGTGAGGACCAGCAAGAGCATTAAGCCCTTAGAAATATTAAGAGGGAAACATGGCTCTATGTTTTAACTTTGTGAGCTGGTGTGTGCCGAGAGTGAGAGTGAGCTTGCGAATGTGTGTTGGCAGTGGTAGGAGGCAAGGCAAGGGGAGATTCTTAGTGTATGTTTGGCTGTGAAAGCACTGGCAAGGGAAGGTCAGAAACAGCAAGAGCTCTAAGCCCTTAGAGCTCTGGTGTGGGAGAAATGAGTGTATGTTTTAACTTTGTGAGCTGGTCTGTGCCGAGAGTGAGAGTGAGCTTGCGAATGTCTCTTGGCAGTGGTAGGAGGCAAGGCAAGGGGAGATTCTTAGTGTATGTTTGGCTGTGAAAGCACTGGCAAGGGAAGGTCAGAAACAGCAAGAGCTCTAAGCCCTTTAGAGCTCTGGTGTGGGAGAAATGGCTGTATGTTTTAACACTGGGAGCTGGTCTGTGCCGAGAGTGAGAGTGAGTTTGCGAATGTGTCTTGGCAGTGGTAGGAGGCAAGGCAAGGGGAGATTCTTAGTGTATGTTTGGCTGTGAAAGCACTGGCAAGGGAAGGTCAGAAACAGCAAGAGCTCTAAGCGCTTAGAGCTCTGGTGTGGGAGAAGTGGCTGTATGTTTTAACTTTGTGAGCTGGTGTGTGCCGAGAGTGAGAGTGAGCTTGAGAATGTGTCTTGGGAGTGGTGGGAGGCAAGGCAAGGGGAGATGCCAGGGGGGTGTCTGGCTGTGAGTGTGGTGGGAAGGGCAGTTGAATACAGCACCAGCTCTTAGGCCTTCGAGCTATGGTGTGGGAGAAATGGCTGCATGTTTGCACTTTGTGAGCTGGTCTGTGCGAAGAGTGAGAGTGATCTTGCGAATGTGTCTTGGCAGTGGTAGGAGGCAAGGCAAAAGTACATCCGCAGTGTCTGTCTGGGTGTGAAAGTGCTGGCAAGGGAAGGTGAGGACCAGCAAGAGCATTAAGCCCTTAGAAATATTAAGAGGGAAACATGGCTGTATGTTTTAACTTTGTGAGCTGGTGTGTGCCGAGAGTGAGAGTGAGCTTGCGAATGTGTCTTGGCAGTGGCAGGAGGCAAGGCAAGGGGAGATTCTTAGTGTATATTTGGCTGTGAAAGCACTGGCAAGGGAAGGTCAGAAACAGCAAGAGCTCTAAGCCCTTAGAGCTCTGGTGTGGGAGAAATGGCTGTATGTTTTAACACTGTGAGCTGGTCTGTGCCGAGAGTGAGAGTGAGCTTGCGAATGTGTGTTGGCAGTGGTAGGAGGCAAGGCAAGGGGAGATTCTTAGTGTATGTTTGGCTGTGAAAGCACTGGCAAGGGAAGGTCAGAATCAGCAAGAGCTCTAAGCGCTTAGAGCTCTGGTGTGGGAGAAATGGCTGGATGTTTTAACTTTGTGAGCTGGTGTGTGCCGAGAGTGAGAGTGAGCTTGAGAATGTGTCTTGGGAGTGGTGGGAGGCAAGGCAAGGGGAGATGCCAGGGGGGTGTCTGGCTGTGAGTGCGGTGGGAAGGGCAGTTGAATACAGCACCAGCTCTTAGGCCTTAGAGCTCTGGTGTGGGAGAAATGGCTGCATGTTTGCACTTTGTGAGCTGGTCTGTGCGAAGAGTGAGAGTGAGCTTGCGAATGTGTATTGAGAGTGCTGGGAGGCAAGGCAAAAGTACATCCGCAGTGTCTGTCTGGGTGTGAAAGTGCTGGCAAGGGAAGGTGAGGACCAGCAAGAGCATTAAGCCCTTAGAAATATTAAGAGGGAAACATGGCTCTATGTTTTAACTTTGTGAGCTGGTGTGTGCCGAGAGTGAGAGTGAGCTTGCGAATGTGTGTTGGCAGTGGTAGGAGGCAAGGCAAGGGGAGATTCTTAGTGTATGTTTGGCTGTGAAAGCACTGGCAAGGGAAGGTCAGAAACAGCAAGAGCTCTAAGCCCTTAGAGCTCTGGTGTGGGAGAAATGAGTGTATGTTTTAACTTTGTGAGCTGGTCTGTGCCGAGAGTGAGAGTGAGCTTGCGAATGTCTCTTGGCAGTGGTAGGAGGCAAGGCAAGGGGAGATTCTTAGTGTATGTTTGGCTGTGAAAGCACTGGCAAGGGAAGGTCAGAAACAGCAAGAGCTCTAAGCCCTTAGAGCTCTGGTGTGGGAGAAATGGCTGTATGTTTTAACACTGGGAGCTGGTCTGTGCCGAGAGTGAGAGTGAGTTTGCGAATGTGTCTTGGCAGTGGTAGGAGGCAAGGCAAGGGGAGATTCTTAGTGTATGTTTGGCTGTGAAAGCACTGGCAAGGGAAGGTCAGAAACAGCAAGAGCTCTAAGCGCTTAGAGCTCTGGTGTGGGAGAAGTGGCTGTATGTTTTAACTTTGTGAGCTGGTGTGTGCCGAGAGTGAGAGTGAGCTTGAGAATGTGTCTTGGGAGTGGTGGGAGGCAAGGCAAGGGGAGATGCCAGGGGGGTGTCTGGCTGTGAGTGTGGTGGGAAGGGCAGTTGAATACAGCACCAGCTCTTAGGCCTTCGAGCTATGGTGTGGGAGAAATGGCTGCATGTTTGCACTTTGTGAGCTGGTCTGTGCGAAGAGTGAGAGTGATCTTGCGAATGTGTCTTGGCAGTGGTAGGAGGCAAGGCAAAAGTACATCCGCAGTGTCTGTCTGGGTGTGAAAGTGCTGGCAAGGGAAGGTGAGGACCAGCAAGAGCATTAAGCCCTTAGAAATATTAAGAGGGAAACATGGCTGTATGTTTTAACTTTGTGAGCTGGTGTGTGCCGAGAGTGAGAGTGAGCTTGCGAATGTGTGTTGGCAGTGGTAGGAGGCAAGGCAAGGGGAGATTCTTAGTGTATGTTTGGCTGTGAAAGCACTGGCAAGGGAAGGTCAGAAACAGCAAGAGCTCTAAGCCCTTAGAGCTCTGGTGTGGGAGAAATGAGTGTATGTTTTAACTTTGTGAGCTGGTCTGTGCCGAGAGTGAGAGTGAGCTTGCGAATGTCTCTTGGCAGTGGTAGGAGGCAAGGCAAGGGGAGATTCTTAGTGTATGTTTGGCTGTGAAAGCACTGGCAAGGGAAGGTCAGAAACAGCAAGAGCTCTAAGCCCTTAGAGCTCTGGTGTGGGAGAAATGAGTGTATGTTTTAACTTTGTGAGCTGGTCTGTGCCGAGAGTGAGAGTGAGCTTGCGAATGTCTCTTGGCAGTGGTAGGAGGCAAGGCAAGGGGAGATTCTTAGTGTATGTTTGGCTGTGAAAGCACTGGCAAGGGAAGGTCAGAAACAGCAAGAGCTCTAAGCCCTTAGAGCTCTGGTGTGGGAGAAATGGCTGTATGTTTTAACACTGTGAGCTGGTGTGTGCCGAGAGTGAGAGTGAGCTTGCGAATGTGTGTTGGCAGTGGTAGGAGGCAAGGCAAGGGGAGATTCTTAGTGTATGTTTGGCTGTGAAAGCACTGGCAAGGGAAGGTCAGAATCAGCAAGAGCTCTAAGCGCTTAGAGCTCTGGTGTGGGAGAAATGGCTGGATGTTTTAACTTTGTGAGCTGGTGTGTGCCGAGAGTGAGAGTGAGCTTGAGAATGTGTCTTGGGAGTGGTGGGAGGCAAGGCAAGGGGAGATGCCAGGGGGGTGTCTGGCTGTGAGTGCGGTGGGAAGGGCAGTTGAATACAGCACCAGCTCTTAGGCCTTAGAGCTATGGTGTGGGAGAAATGGCTGCATGTTTGCACTTTGTGAGCTGGTCTGTGCGAAGAGTGAGAGTGAGCTTGCGAATGTGTATTGAGAGTGCTGGGAGGCAAGGCAAAAGTACATCCGCAGTGTCTGTCTGGGTGTGAAAGTGCTGGCAAGGGAAGGTGAGGACCAGCAAGAGCATTAAGCCCTTAGAAATATTAAGAGGGAAACATGGCTGTATGTTTTAACTTTGTGAGCTGGTGTGTGCCGAGAGTGAGAGTGAGCTTGCGAATGTGTGTTGGCAGTGGTAGGAGGCAAGGCAAGGGGAGATTCTTAGTGTATGTTTGGCTGTGAAAGCACTGGCAAGGGAAGGTCAGAAACAGCAAGAGCTCTAAGCCCTTAGAGCTCTGGTGTGGGAGAAATGAGTGTATGTTTTAACTTTGTGAGCTGGTCTGTGCCGAGAGTGAGAGTGAGCTTGCGAATGTCTCTTGGCAGTGGTAGGAGGCAAGGCAAGGGGAGATTCTTAGTGTATGTTTGGCTGTGAAAGCACTGGCAAGGGAAGGTCAGAAACAGCAAGAGCTCTAAGCCCTTAGAGCTCTGGTGTGGGAGAAATGGCTGTATGTTTTAACACTGGGAGCTGGTCTGTGCCGAGAGTGAGAGTGAGTTTGCGAATGTGTCTTGGCAGTGGTAGGAGGCAAGGCAAGGGGAGATTCTTAGTGTATGTTTGGCTGTGAAAGCTCTGGCAAGGGAAGGTCAGAAACAGCAAGAGCTCTAAGCGCTTAGAGCTCTGGTGTGGGAGAAGTGGCTGTATGTTTTAACTTTGTGAGCTGGTGTGTGCCGAGAGTGAGAGTGAGCTTGAGAATGTGTCTTGGGAGTGGTGGGAGGCAAGGCAAGGGGAGATGCCAGGGGGGTGTCTGGCTGTGAGTGTGGTGGGAAGGGCAGTTGAATACAGCACCAGCTCTTAGGCCTTAGAGCTATGGTGTGGGAGAAATGGCTGCATGTTTGCACTTTGTGAGCTGGTCTGTGCGAAGAGTGAGAGTGATCTTGCGAATGTGTCTTGGCAGTGGTAGGAGGCAAGGCAAAAGTACATCCGCAGTGTCTGTCTGGGTGTGAAAGTGCTGGCAAGGGAAGGTGAGGACCAGCAAGAGCATTAAGCCCTTAGAAATATTAAGAGGGAAACATGGCTGTATGTTTTAACTTTGTGAGCTGGTGTGTGCCGAGAGTGAGAGTGAGCTTGCGAATGTGTCTTGGCAGTGGCAGGAGGCAAGGCAAGGGGAGATTCTTAGTGTATATTTGGCTGTGAAAGCACTGGCAAGGGAAGGTCAGAAACAGCAGGAGCTCTAAGCCCTTAGAGCTCTGGTGTGGGAGAAATGGCTGTATGTTTTTACTTTGTGAGCTGGTGTGTGCCGAGAGTGAGAGTGAGCTTGAGAATGTGTCTTGGGAGTGGTGGGAGGCAAGGCAAGGGGAGATGCCAGGGGGGTGTCTGGCTGTGAGTGCGGTGGGAAGGGCAGTTGAATACAGCACCAGCTCTTAGGCCTTAGAGCTATGGTGTGGGAGAAATGGCTGTATGTTTTAACTTTGTGAGCTGGTCTGTGCCGAGAGTGAGAGTGAGCTTGCGAATGTGTCTTGGCAGTGGCAGGAGGCAAGGCAAGGGGAGATTCTTAGTGTATGTTTTTCTGTGAAAGCACTGGCAAGGGAAGGTCAGAATCAGCAAGAGCTCTAAGCGCTTAGAGCTCTGGTTTGGGAGAAATGGCTGTATGTTTTAACTTTGTGAGCTGGTGTGTGCCGAGAGTGAGAGTGAGCTTGAGAATGTGTCTTGGGAGTGGTGGGAGGCAAGGCAAGGGGAGATGCCAGGGGGGTGTCTGGCTGTGAGTGCGGTGGGAAGGGCAGTTGAATACAGCACCAGCTCTTAGGCCTTCGAGCTATGGTGTGGGAGAAATGGCTGCATGTTTGCACTTTGTGAGCTGGTCTGTGCGAAGAGTGAGAGTGATCTTGCGAATGTGTATTGAGAGTGCTGGGAGGCAAGGCAAAAGTACATCCGCAGTGTCTGTCTGGGTGTGAAAGTGCTGGCAAGGGAAGGTGAGGACCAGCAAGAGCATTAAGCCCTTAGAAATATTAAGAGGGAAACATGGCTGTATGTTTTAACTTTGTGAGCTGGTGTGTGCCGAGAGTGAGAGTGAGCTTGCGAATGTGTGTTGGCAGTGGTAGGAGGCAAGGCAAGGGGAGATTCTTAGTGTATGTTTGGCTGTGAAAGCACTGGCAAGGGAAGGTCAGAAACAGCAAGAGCTCTAAGCCCTTAGAGCTCTGGTGTGGGAGAAATGGCTGTATGTTTTAACACTGTGAGCTGGTGTGTGCCGAGAGTGAGAGTGAGCTTGCGAATGTGTGTTGGCAGTGGTAGGAGGCAAGGCAAGGGGAGATTCTTAGTGTATGTTTGGCTGTGAAAGCACTGGCAAGGGAAGGTCAGAATCAGCAAGAGCTCTAAGCGCTTAGAGCTCTGGTGTGGGAGAAATGGCTGGATGTTTTAACTTTGTGAGCTGGTGTGTGCCGAGAGTGAGAGTGAGCTTGAGAATGTGTCTTGGGAGTGGTGGGAGGCAAGGCAAGGGGAGATGCCAGGGGGGTGTCTGGCTGTGAGTGCGGTGGGAAGGGCAGTTGAATACAGCACCAGCTCTTAGGCCTTCGAGCTATGGTGTGGGAGAAATGGCTGCATGTTTGCACTTTGTGAGCTGGTCTGTGCGAAGAGTGAGAGTGATCTTGCGAATGTGTCTTGGCAGTGGTAGGAGGCAAGGCAAAAGTACATCCGCAGTGTCTGTCTGGGTGTGAAAGTGCTGGCAAGGGAAGGTGAGGACCAGCAAGAGCATTAAGCCCTTAGAAATATTAAGAGGGAAACATGGCTGTATGTTTTAACTTTGTGAGCTGGTGTGTGCCGAGAGTGAGAGTGAGCTTGCGAATGTGTGTTGGCAGTGGTAGGAGGCAAGGCAAGGGGAGATTCTTAGTGTATGTTTGGCTGTGAAAGCACTGGCAAGGGAAGGTCAGAAACAGCAAGAGCTCTAAGCCCTTAGAGCTCTGGTGTGGGAGAAATGAGTGTATGTTTTAACTTTGTGAGCTGGTGTGTGCCGAGAGTGAGAGTGAGCTTGCGAATGTCTCTTGGCAGTGGTAGGAGGCAAGGCAAGGGGAGATTCTTAGTGTATGTTTGGCTGTGAAAGCACTGGCAAGGGAAGGTCAGAAACAGCAAGAGCTCTAAGCCCTTAGAGCTCTGGTGTGGGAGAAATGGCTGTATGTTTTAACTTTGTGAGCTGGTGTGTGCCGAGAGTGAGAGTGAGCTTGCGAATGTGTGTTGGCAGTGGTAGGAGGCAAGGCAAGGGGAGATTCTTAGTGTATGTTTGGCTGTGAAAGCACTGGCAAGGGAAGGTCAGAATCAGCAAGAGCTCTAAGCGCTTAGAGCTCTGGTGTGGGAGAAATGGCTGGATGTTTTAACTTTGTGAGCTGGTGTGTGCCGAGAGTGAGAGTGAGCTTGAGAATGTGTCTTGGGAGTGGTGGGAGGCAAGGCAAGGGGAGATGCCAGGGGGGTGTCTGGCTGTGAGTGCGGTGGGAAGGGCAGTTGAATACAGCACCAGCTCTTAGGCCTTAGAGCTATGGTGTGGGAGAAATGGCTGCATGTTTGCACTTTGTGAGCTGGTCTGTGCGAAGAGTGAGTGAGCTTGCGAATGTGTATTGAGAGTGCTGGGAGGCAAGGCAAAAGTACATCCGCAGTGTCTGTCTGGGTGTGAAAGTGCTGGCAAGGGAAGGTGAGGACCAGCAAGAGCATTAAGCCCTTAGAAATATTAAGAGGGAAACATGGCTGTATGTTTTAACTTTGTGAGCTGGTGTGTGCCGAGAGTGAGAGTGAGCTTGCGAATGTGTGTTGGCAGTGGTAGGAGGCAAGGCAAGGGGAGATTCTTAGTGTATGTTTGGCTGTGAAAGCACTGGCAAGGGAAGGTCAGAAACAGCAAGAGCTCTAAGCCCTTAGAGCTCTGGTGTGGGAGAAATGAGTGTATGTTTTAACTTTGTGAGCTGGTCTGTGCCGAGAGTGAGAGTGAGCTTGCGAATGTCTCTTGGCAGTGGTAGGAGGCAAGGCAAGGGGAGATTCTTAGTGTATGTTTGGCTGTGAAAGCACTGGCAAGGGAAGGTCAGAAACAGCAAGAGCTCTAAGCCCTTAGAGCTCTGGTGTGGGAGAAATGGCTGTATGTTTTAACACTGGGAGCTGGTCTGTGCCGAGAGTGAGAGTGAGTTTGCGAATGTGTCTTGGCAGTGGTAGGAGGCAAGGCAAGGGGAGATTCTTAGTGTATGTTTGGCTGTGAAAGCACTGGCAAGGGAAGGTCAGAAACAGCAAGAGCTCTAAGCGCTTAGAGCTCTGGTGTGGGAGAAGTGGCTGTATGTTTTAACTTTGTGAGCTGGTGTGTGCCGAGAGTGAGAGTGAGCTTGAGAATGTGTCTTGGCAGTGGTGGGAGGCAAGGCAAGGGGAGATGCCAGGGGGGTGTCTGGCTGTGAGTGTGGTGGGAAGGGCAGTTGAATACAGCACCAGCTCTTAGGCCTTCGAGCTATGGTGTGGGAGAAATGGCTGCATGTTTGCACTTTGTGAGCTGGTCTGTGCGAAGAGTGAGAGTGATCTTGCGAATGTGTCTTGGCAGTGGTAGGAGGCAAGGCAAAAGTACATCCGCAGTGTCTGTCTGGGTGTGAAAGTGCTGGCAAGGGAAGGTGAGGACCAGCAAGAGCATTAAGCCCTTAGAAATATTAAGAGGGAAACATGGCTGTATGTTTTAACTTTGTGAGCTGGTGTGTGCCGAGAGTGAGAGTGAGCTTGCGAATGTGTCTTGGCAGTGGCAGGAGGCAAGGCAAGGGGAGATTCTTAGTGTATATTTGGCTGTGAAAGCACTGGCAAGGGAAGGTCAGAAACAGCAGGAGCTCTAAGCCCTTAGAGCTCTGGTGTGGGAGAAATGGCTGTATGTTTTTACTTTGTGAGCTGGTCTGTGCCGAGAGTGAGAGTGAGCTTGAGAATGTGTCTTGGGAGTGGTGGGAGGCAAGGCAAGGGGAGATGCCAGGGGGGTGTCTGGCTGTGAGTGCGGTGGGAAGGGCAGTTGAATACAGCACCAGCTCTTAGGCCTTAGAGCTATGGTGTGGGAGAAATGGCTGTATGTTTTAACTTTGTGAGCTGGTCTGTGCCGAGAGTGAGAGTGAGCTTGCGAATGTGTCTTGGCAGTGGCAGGAGGCAAGGCAAGGGGAGATTCTTAGTGTATGTTTTTCTGTGAAAGCACTGGCAAGGGAAGGTCAGAATCAGCAAGAGCTCTAAGCGCTTAGAGCTCTGGTTTGGGAGAAATGGCTGTATGTTTTAACTTTGTGAGCTGGTGTGTGCCGAGAGTGAGAGTGAGCTTGAGAATGTGTCTTGGGAGTGGTGGGAGGCAAGGCAAGGGGAGATGCCAGGGGGGTGTCTGGCTGTGAGTGCGGTGGGAAGGGCAGTTGAATACAGCACCAGCTCTTAGGCCTTAGAGCTATGGTGTGGGAGAAATGGCTGCATGTTTGCACTTTGTGAGCTGGTCTGTGCGAAGAGTGAGAGTGAGCTTGCGAATGTGTATTGAGAGTGCTGGGAGGCAAGGCAAAAGTACATCCGCAGTGTCTGTCTGGGTGTGAAAGTGCTGGCAAGGGAAGGTGAGGACCAGCAAGAGCATTAAGCCCTTAGAAATATTAAGAGGGAAACATGGCTCTATGTTTTAACTTTGTGAGCTGGTGTGTGCCGAGAGTGAGAGTGAGCTTGCGAATGTGTGTTGGCAGTGGTAGGAGGCAAGGCAAGGGGAGATTCTTAGTGTATGTTTGGCTGTGAAAGCACTGGCAAGGGAAGGTCAGAAACAGCAAGAGCTCTAAGCCCTTAGAGCTGTGGTGTGGGAGAAATGGCTGGATGTTTTAACTTTGTGAGCTGGTGTGTGCCGAGAGTGAGAGTGAGCTTGCGAATGTGTGTTGGCAGTGGTAGGAGGCAAGGCAAGGGGAGATTCTTAGTGTATGTTTGGCTGTGAAAGCACTGGCAAGGGAAGGTCAGAAACAGCAAGAGCTCTAAGCCCTTAGAGCTCTGGTGTGGGAGAAATGGCTGTATGTTTTAACACTGGGAGCTGGTCTGTGCCGAGAGTGAGAGTGAGTTTGCGAATGTGTCTTGGCAGTGGTAGGAGGCAAGGCAAGGGGAGATTCTTAGTGTATGTTTGGCTGTGAAAGCACTGGCAAGGGAAGGTCAGAAACAGCAAGAGCTCTAAGCGCTTAGAGCTCTGGTGTGGGAGAAGTGGCTGTATGTTTTAACTTTGTGAGCTGGTGTGTGCCGAGAGTGAGAGTGAGCTTGAGAATGTGTCTTGGGAGTGGTGGGAGGCAAGGCAAGGGGAGATGCCAGGGGGGTGTCTGGCTGTGAGTGTGGTGGGAAGGGCAGTTGAATACAGCACCAGCTCTTAGGCCTTCGAGCTATGGTGTGGGAGAAATGGCTGCATGTTTGCACTTTGTGAGCTGGTCTGTGCGAAGAGTGAGAGTGATCTTGCGAATGTGTCTTGGCAGTGGTAGGAGGCAAGGCAAAAGTACATCCGCAGTGTCTGTCTGGGTGTGAAAGTGCTGGCAAGGGAAGGTGAGGACCAGCAAGAGCATTAAGCCCTTAGAAATATTAAGAGGGAAACATGGCTGTATGTTTTAACTTTGTGAGCTGGTGTGTGCCGAGAGTGAGAGTGAGCTTGCGAATGTGTGTTGGCAGTGGTAGGAGGCAAGGCAAGGGGAGATTCTTAGTGTATGTTTGGCTGTGAAAGCACTGGCAAGGGAAGGTCAGAAACAGCAAGAGCTCTAAGCCCTTAGAGCTCTGGTGTGGGAGAAATGAGTGTATGTTTTAACTTTGTGAGCTGGTCTGTGCCGAGAGTGAGAGTGAGCTTGCGAATGTCTCTTGGCAGTGGTAGGAGGCAAGGCAAGGGGAGATTCTTAGTGTATGTTTGGCTGTGAAAGCACTGGCAAGGGAAGGTCAGAAACAGCAAGAGCTCTAAGCCCTTAGAGCTCTGGTGTGGGAGAAATGGCTGTATGTTTTAACACTGTGAGCTGGTCTGTGCCGAGAGTGAGAGTGAGCTTGCGAATGTGTCTTGGCAGTGGCAGGAGGCAAGGCAAGGGGAGATTCTTAGTGTATGTTTTTCTGTGAAAGCACTGGCAAGGGAAGGTCAGAATCAGCAAGAGCTCTAAGCGCTTAGAGCTCTGGTGTGGGAGAAATGGCTGTATGTTTTAACTTTGTGAGCTGGTGTGTGCCGAGAGTGAGAGTGAGCTTGAGAATGTGTCTTGGGAGTGGTGGGAGGCAAGGCAAGGGGAGATGCCAGGGGGGTGTCTGGCTGTGAGTGCGGTGGGAAGGGCAGTTGAATACAGCACCAGCTCTTAGGCCTTCGAGCTATGGTGTGGGAGAAATGGCTGCATGTTTGCACTTTGTGAGCTGGTCTGTGCGAAGAGTGAGAGTGATCTTGCGAATGTGTATTGAGAGTGCTGGGAGGCAAAGCAAAAGTACATCCGCAGTGTCTGTCTGGGTGTGAAAGTGCTGGCAAGGGAAGGTGAGGACCAGCAAGAGCATTAAGCCCTTAGAAATATTAAGAGGGAAACATGGCTCTATGTTTTAACTTTGTGAGCTGGTGTGTGCCGAGAGTGAGAGTGAGCTTGCGAATGTGTGTTGGCAGTGGTAGGAGGCAAGGCAAGGGGAGATTCTTAGTGTATGTTTGGCTGTGAAAGCACTGGCAAGGGAAGGTCAGAAACAGCAAGAGCTCTAAGCCCTTAGAGCTGTGGTGTGGGAGAAATGGCTGGATGTTTTAACTTTGTGAGCTGGTGTGTGCCGAGAGTGAGAGTGAGCTTGCGAATGTGTGTTGGCAGTGGTAGGAGGCAAGGCAAGGGGAGATTCTTAGTGTATGTTTGGCTGTGAAAGCACTGGCAAGGGAAGGTCAGAAACAGCAAGAGCTCTAAGCCCTTAGAGCTCTGGTGTGGGAGAAATGGCTGTATGTTTTAACACTGGGAGCTGGTCTGTGCCGAGAGTGAGAGTGAGTTTGCGAATGTGTCTTGGCAGTGGTAGGAGGCAAGGCAAGGGGAGATTCTTAGTGTATGTTTGGCTGTGAAAGCACTGGCAAGGGAAGGTCAGAAACAGCAAGAGCTCTAAGCGCTTAGAGCTCTGGTGTGGGAGAAGTGGCTGTATGTTTTAACTTTGTGAGCTGGTGTGTGCCGAGAGTGAGAGTGAGCTTGAGAATGTGTCTTGGGAGTGGTGGGAGGCAAGGCAAGGGGAGATGCCAGGGGGGTGTCTGGCTGTGAGTGTGGTGGGAAGGGCAGTTGAATACAGCACCAGCTCTTAGGCCTTCGAGCTATGGTGTGCGAGAAATGGCTGCATGTTTGCACTTTGTGAGCTGGTCTGTGCGAAGAGTGAGAGTGATCTTGCGAATGTGTCTTGGCAGTGGTAGGAGGCAAGGCAAAAGTACATCCGCAGTGTCTGTCTGGGTGTGAAAGTGCTGGCAAGGGAAGGTGAGGACCAGCAAGAGCATTAAGCCCTTAGAAATATTAAGAGGGAAACATGGCTCTATGTTTTAACTTTGTGAGCTGGTGTGTGCCGAGAGTGAGAGTGAGCTTGCGAATGTGTGTTGGCAGTGGTAGGAGGCAAGGCAAGGGGAGATTCTTAGTGTATGTTTGGCTGTGAAAGCACTGGCAAGGGAAGGTCAGAAACAGCAAGAGCTCTAAGCCCTTAGAGCTCTGGTGTGGGAGAAATGAGTGTATGTTTTAACTTTGTGAGCTGGTCTGTGCCGAGAGTGAGAGTGAGCTTGCGAATGTCTCTTGGCAGTGGTAGGAGGCAAGGCAAGGGGAGATTCTTAGTGTATGTTTGGCTGTGAAAGCACTGGCAAGGGAAGGTCAGAAACAGCAAGAGCTCTAAGCCCTTAGAGCTCTGGTGTGGGAGAAATGGCTGTATGTTTTAACACTGGGAGCTGGTCTGTGCCGAGAGTGAGAGTGAGCTTGCGAATGTGTGTTGGCAGTGGTAGGAGGCAAGGCAAGGGGAGATTCTTAGTGTATGTTTGGCTGTGAAAGCACTGGCAAGGGAAGGTCAGAATCAGCAAGAGCTCTAAGCGCTTAGAGCTCTGGTGTGGGAGAAATGGCTGGATGTTTTAACTTTGTGAGCTGGTGTGTGCCGAGAGTGAGAGTGAGCTTGAGAATGTGTCTTGGGAGTGGTGGGAGGCAAGGCAAGGGGAGATGCCAGGGGGGTGTCTGGCTGTGAGTGCGGTGGGAAGGGCAGTTGAATACAGCACCAGCTCTTAGGCCTTAGAGCTATGGTGTGGGAGAAATGGCTGCATGTTTGCACTTTGTGAGCTGGTCTGTGCGAAGAGTGAGAGTGAGCTTGCGAATGTGTATTGAGAGTGCTGGGAGGCAAGGCAAAAGTACATCCGCAGTGTCTGTCTGGGTGTGAAAGTGCTGGCAAGGGAAGGTGAGGACCAGCAAGAGCATTAAGCCCTTAGAAATATTAAGAGGGAAACATGGCTCTATGTTTTAACTTTGTGAGCTGGTGTGTGCCGAGAGTGAGAGTGAGCTTGCGAATGTGTGTTGGCAGTGGTAGGAGGCAAGGCAAGGGGAGATTCTTAGTGTATGTTTGGCTGTGAAAGCACTGGCAAGGGAAGGTCAGAAACAGCAAGAGCTCTAAGCCCTTAGAGCTCTGGTGTGGGAGAAATGAGTGTATGTTTTAACTTTGTGAGCTGGTCTGTGCCGAGAGTGAGAGTGAGCTTGCGAATGTCTCTTGGCAGTGGTAGGAGGCAAGGCAAGGGGAGATTCTTAGTGTATGTTTGGCTGTGAAAGCACTGGCAAGGGAAGGTCAGAAACAGCAAGAGCTCTAAGCCCTTAGAGCTCTGGTGTGGGAGAAATGGCTGTATGTTTTAACACTGGGAGCTGGTCTGTGCCGAGAGTGAGAGTGAGTTTGCGAATGTGTCTTGGCAGTGGTAGGAGGCAAGGCAAGGGGAGATTCTTAGTGTATGTTTGGCTGTGAAAGCACTGGCAAGGGAAGGTCAGAAACAGCAAGAGCTCTAAGCGCTTAGAGCTCTGGTGTGGGAGAAGTGGCTGTATGTTTTAACTTTGTGAGCTGGTGTGTGCCGAGAGTGAGAGTGAGCTTGAGAATGTGTCTTGGGAGTGGTGGGAGGCAAGGCAAGGGGAGATGCCAGGGGGGTGTCTGGCTGTGAGTGTGGTGGGAAGGGCAGTTGAATACAGCACCAGCTCTTAGGCCTTCGAGCTATGGTGTGGGAGAAATGGCTGCATGTTTGCACTTTGTGAGCTGGTCTGTGCGAAGAGTGAGAGTGATCTTGCGAATGTGTCTTGGCAGTGGTAGGAGGCAAGGCAAAAGTACATCCGCAGTGTCTGTCTGGGTGTGAAAGTGCTGGCAAGGGAAGGTGAGGACCAGCAAGAGCATTAAGCCCTTAGAAATATTAAGAGGGAAACATGGCTGTATGTTTTAACTTTGTGAGCTGGTGTGTGCCGAGAGTGAGAGTGAGCTTGCGAATGTGTCTTGGCAGTGGCAGGAGGCAAGGCAAGGGGAGATTCTTAGTGTATATTTGGCTGTGAAAGCACTGGCAAGGGAAGGTCAGAAACAGGAGGAGCTCTAAGCCCTTAGAGCTCTGGTGTGGGAGAAGTGGCTGTATGTTTTAACTTTGTGAGCTGGTGTGTGCCGAGAGTGAGAGTGAGCTTGAGAATGTGTCTTGGGAGTGGTGGGAGGCAAGGCAAGGGGAGATGCCAGGGGGGTGTCTGGCTGTGAGTGCGGTGGGAAGGGCAGTTGAATACAGCACCAGCTCTTAGGCCTTAGAGCTATGGTGTGGGAGAAATGGCTGCATGTTTGCACTTTGTGAGCTGGTCTGTGCGAAGAGTGAGAGTGAGCTTGCGAATGTGTATTGAGAGTGCTGGGAGGCAAAGCAAAAGTACATCCGCAGTGTCTGTCTGGGTGTGAAAGTGCTGGCAAGGGAAGGTGAGGACCAGCAAGAGCATTAAGCCCTTAGAAATATTAAGAGGGAAACATGGCTCTATGTTTTAACTTTGTGAGCTGGTGTGTGCCGAGAGTGAGAGTGAGCTTGCGAATGTGTGTTGGCAGTGGTAGGAGGCAAGGCAAGGGGAGATTCTTAGTGTATGTTTGGCTGTGAAAGCACTGGCAAGGGAAGGTCAGAAACAGCAAGAGCTCTAAGCCCTTAGAGCTGTGGTGTGGGAGAAATGGCTGTATGTTTTAACTTTGTGAGCTGGTGTGTGCCGAGAGTGAGAGTGAGCTTGCGAATGTGTGTTGGCAGTGGTAGGAGGCAAGGCAAGGGGAGATTCTTAGTGTATGTTTGGCTGTGAAAGCACTGGCAAGGGAAGGTCAGAAACAGCAAGAGCTCTAAGCCCTTAGAGCTCTGGTGTGGGAGAAATGGCTGTATGTTTTAACTTTGTGAGCTGGTCTGTGCCGAGAGTGAGAGTGAGTTTGCGAATGTGTCTTGGCAGTGGTAGGAGGCAAGGCAAGGGGAGATTCTTAGTGTATGTTTGGCTGTGAAAGCACTGGCAAGGGAAGGTCAGAAACAGCAAGAGCTCTAAGCGCTTAGAGCTCTGGTGTGGGAGAAGTGGCTGTATGTTTTAACTTTGTGAGCTGGTGTGTGCCGAGAGTGAGAGTGAGCTTGAGAATGTGTCTTGGGAGTGGTGGGAGGCAAGGCAAGGGGAGATGCCAGGGGGGTGTCTGGCTGTGAGTGTGGTGGGAAGGGCAGTTGAATACAGCACCAGCTCTTAGGCCTTCGAGCTATGGTGTGGGAGAAATGGCTGCATGTTTGCACTTTGTGAGCTGGTCTGTGCGAAGAGTGAGAGTGATCTTGCGAATGTGTCTTGGCAGTGGTAGGAGGCAAGGCAAAAGTACATCCGCAGTGTCTGTCTGGGTGTGAAAGTGCTGGCAAGGGAAGGTGAGGACCAGCAAGAGCATTAAGCCCTTAGAAATATTAAGAGGGAAACATGGCTCTATGTTTTAACTTTGTGAGCTGGTGTGTGCCGAGAGTGAGAGTGAGCTTGCGAATGTGTGTTGGCAGTGGTAGGAGGCAAGGCAAGGGGAGATTCTTAGTGTATGTTTGGCTGTGAAAGCACTGGCAAGGGAAGGTCAGAAACAGCAAGAGCTCTAAGCCCTTAGAGCTCTGGTGTGGGAGAAATGAGTGTATGTTTTAACTTTGTGAGCTGGTCTGTGCCGAGAGTGAGAGTGAGCTTGCGAATGTCTCTTGGCAGTGGTAGGAGGCAAGGCAAGGGGAGATTCTTAGTGTATGTTTGGCTGTGAAAGCACTGGCAAGGGAAGGTCAGAAACAGCAAGAGCTCTAAGCCCTTAGAGCTCTGGTGTGGGAGAAATGGCTGTATGTTTTAACACTGGGAGCTGGTCTGTGCCGAGAGTGAGAGTGAGCTTGCGAATGTGTGTTGGCAGTGGTAGGAGGCAAGGCAAGGGGAGATTCTTAGTGTATGTTTGGCTGTGAAAGCACTGGCAAGGGAAGGTCAGAATCAGCAAGAGCTCTAAGCGCTTAGAGCTCTGGTGTGGGAGAAATGGCTGGATGTTTTAACTTTGTGAGCTGGTGTGTGCCGAGAGTGAGAGTGAGCTTGAGAATGTGTCTTGGGAGTGGTGGGAGGCAAGGCAAGGGGAGATGCCAGGGGGGTGTCTGGCTGTGAGTGCGGTGGGAAGGGCAGTTGAATACAGCACCAGCTCTTAGGCCTTAGAGCTATGGTGTGGGAGAAATGGCTGCATGTTTGCACTTTGTGAGCTGGTCTGTGCGAAGAGTGAGAGTGAGCTTGCGAATGTGTATTGAGAGTGCTGGGAGGCAAGGCAAAAGTACATCCGCAGTGTCTGTCTGGGTGTGAAAGTGCTGGCAAGGGAAGGTGAGGACCAGCAAGAGCATTAAGCCCTTAGAAATATTAAGAGGGAAACATGGCTCTATGTTTTAACTTTGTGAGCTGGTGTGTGCCGAGAGTGAGAGTGAGCTTGCGAATGTGTGTTGGCAGTGGTAGGAGGCAAGGCAAGGGGAGATTCTTAGTGTATGTTTGGCTGTGAAAGCACTGGCAAGGGAAGGTCAGAAACAGCAAGAGCTCTAAGCCCTTAGAGCTCTGGTGTGGGAGAAATGAGTGTATGTTTTAACTTTGTGAGCTGGTCTGTGCCGAGAGTGAGAGTGAGCTTGCGAATGTCTCTTGGCAGTGGTAGGAGGCAAGGCAAGGGGAGATTCTTAGTGTATGTTTGGCTGTGAAAGCACTGGCAAGGGAAGGTCAGAAACAGCAAGAGCTCTAAGCCCTTAGAGCTCTGGTGTGGGAGAAATGGCTGTATGTTTTAACACTGGGAGCTGGTCTGTGCCGAGAGTGAGAGTGAGTTTGCGAATGTGTCTTGGCAGTGGTAGGAGGCAAGGCAAGGGGAGATTCTTAGTGTATGTTTGGCTGTGAAAGCACTGGCAAGGGAAGGTCAGAAACAGCAAGAGCTCTAAGCGCTTAGAGCTCTGGTGTGGGAGAAGTGGCTGTATGTTTTAACTTTGTGAGCTGGTGTGTGCCGAGAGTGAGAGTGAGCTTGAGAATGTGTCTTGGGAGTGGTGGGAGGCAAGGCAAGGGGAGATGCCAGGGGGGTGTCTGGCTGTGAGTGTGGTGGGAAGGGCAGTTGAATACAGCACCAGCTCTTAGGCCTTCGAGCTATGGTGTGGGAGAAATGGCTGCATGTTTGCACTTTGTGAGCTGGTCTGTGCGAAGAGTGAGAGTGATCTTGCGAATGTGTCTTGGCAGTGGTAGGAGGCAAGGCAAAAGTACATCCGCAGTGTCTGTCTGGGTGTGAAAGTGCTGGCAAGGGAAGGTGAGGACCAGCAAGAGCATTAAGCCCTTAGAAATATTAAGAGGGAAACATGGCTGTATGTTTTAACTTTGTGAGCTGGTGTGTGCCGAGAGTGAGAGTGAGCTTGCGAATGTGTCTTGGCAGTGGCAGGAGGCAAGGCAAGGGGAGATTCTTAGTGTATATTTGGCTGTGAAAGCACTGGCAAGGGAAGGTCAGAAACAGGAGGAGCTCTAAGCCCTTAGAGCTCTGGTGTGGGAGAAGTGGCTGTATGTTTTAACTTTGTGAGCTGGTGTGTGCCGAGAGTGAGAGTGAGCTTGAGAATGTGTCTTGGGAGTGGTGGGAGGCAAGGCAAGGGGAGATGCCAGGGGGGTGTCTGGCTGTGAGTGCGGTGGGAAGGGCAGTTGAATACAGCACCAGCTCTTAGGCCTTAGAGCTATGGTGTGGGAGAAATGGCTGCATGTTTGCACTTTGTGAGCTGGTCTGTGCGAAGAGTGAGAGTGAGCTTGCGAATGTGTATTGAGAGTGCTGGGAGGCAAAGCAAAAGTACATCCGCAGTGTCTGTCTGGGTGTGAAAGTGCTGGCAAGGGAAGGTGAGGACCAGCAAGAGCATTAAGCCCTTAGAAATATTAAGAGGGAAACATGGCTCTATGTTTTAACTTTGTGAGCTGGTGTGTGCCGAGAGTGAGAGTGAGCTTGCGAATGTGTGTTGGCAGTGGTAGGAGGCAAGGCAAGGGGAGATTCTTAGTGTATGTTTGGCTGTGAAAGCACTGGCAAGGGAAGGTCAGAAACAGCAAGAGCTCTAAGCCCTTAGAGCTGTGGTGTGGGAGAAATGGCTGTATGTTTTAACTTTGTGAGCTGGTGTGTGCCGAGAGTGAGAGTGAGCTTGCGAATGTGTGTTGGCAGTGGTAGGAGGCAAGGCAAGGGGAGATTCTTAGTGTATGTTTGGCTGTGAAAGCACTGGCAAGGGAAGGTCAGAAACAGCAAGAGCTCTAAGCCCTTAGAGCTCTGGTGTGGGAGAAATGGCTGTATGTTTTAACTTTGTGAGCTGGTCTGTGCCGAGAGTGAGAGTGAGTTTGCGAATGTGTCTTGGCAGTGGTAGGAGGCAAGGCAAGGGGAGATTCTTAGTGTATGTTTGGCTGTGAAAGCACTGGCAAGGGAAGGTCAGAAACAGCAAGAGCTCTAAGCGCTTAGAGCTCTGGTGTGGGAGAAGTGGCTGTATGTTTTAACTTTGTGAGCTGGTGTGTGCCGAGAGTGAGAGTGAGCTTGAGAATGTGTCTTGGGAGTGGTGGGAGGCAAGGCAAGGGGAGATGCCAGGGGGGTGTCTGGCTGTGAGTGTGGTGGGAAGGGCAGTTGAATACAGCACCAGCTCTTAGGCCTTCGAGCTATGGTGTGGGAGAAATGGCTGCATGTTTGCACTTTGTGAGCTGGTCTGTGCGAAGAGTGAGAGTGATCTTGCGAATGTGTCTTGGCAGTGGTAGGAGGCAAGGCAAAAGTACATCCGCAGTGTCTGTCTGGGTGTGAAAGTGCTGGCAAGGGAAGGTGAGGACCAGCAAGAGCATTAAGCCCTTAGAAATATTAAGAGGGAAACATGGCTGTATGTTTTAACTTTGTGAGCTGGTGTGTGCCGAGAGTGAGAGTGAGCTTGCGAATGTGTGTTGGCAGTGGTAGGAGGCAAGGCAAGGGGAGATTCTTAGTGTATGTTTGGCTGTGAAAGCACTGGCAAGGGAAGGTCAGAAACAGCAAGAGCTCTAAGCCCTTAGAGCTCTGGTGTGGGAGAAATGAGTGTATGTTTTAACTTTGTGAGCTGGTCTGTGCCGAGAGTGAGAGTGAGCTTGCGAATGTCTCTTGGCAGTGGTAGGAGGCAAGGCAAGGGGAGATTCTTAGTGTATGTTTGGCTGTGAAAGCACTGGCAAGGGAAGGTCAGAAACAGCAAGAGCTCTAAGCCCTTAGAGCTCTGGTGTGGGAGAAATGGCTGTATGTTTTAACACTGGGAGCTGGTCTGTGCCGAGAGTGAGAGTGAGCTTGCGAATGTGTGTTGGCAGTGGTAGGAGGCAAGGCAAGGGGAGATTCTTAGTGTATGTTTGGCTGTGAAAGCACTGGCAAGGGAAGGTCAGAATCAGCAAGAGCTCTAAGCGCTTAGAGCTCTGGTGTGGGAGAAATGGCTGGATGTTTTAACTTTGTGAGCTGGTGTGTGCCGAGAGTGAGAGTGAGCTTGAGAATGTGTCTTGGGAGTGGTGGGAGGCAAGGCAAGGGGAGATGCCAGGGGGGTGTCTGGCTGTGAGTGCGGTGGGAAGGGCAGTTGAATACAGCACCAGCTCTTAGGCCTTAGAGCTATGGTGTGGGAGAAATGGCTGCATGTTTGCACTTTGTGAGCTGGTCTGTGCGAAGAGTGAGAGTGAGCTTGCGAATGTGTATTGAGAGTGCTGGGAGGCAAGGCAAAAGTACATCCGCAGTGTCTGTCTGGGTGTGAAAGTGCTGGCAAGGGAAGGTGAGGACCAGCAAGAGCATTAAGCCCTTAGAAATATTAAGAGGGAAACATGGCTCTATGTTTTAACTTTGTGAGCTGGTGTGTGCCGAGAGTGAGAGTGAGCTTGCGAATGTGTGTTGGCAGTGGTAGGAGGCAAGGCAAGGGGAGATTCTTAGTGTATGTTTGGCTGTGAAAGCACTGGCAAGGGAAGGTCAGAAACAGCAAGAGCTCTAAGCCCTTAGAGCTCTGGTGTGGGAGAAATGAGTGTATGTTTTAACTTTGTGAGCTGGTCTGTGCCGAGAGTGAGAGTGAGCTTGCGAATGTCTCTTGGCAGTGGTAGGAGGCAAGGCAAGGGGAGATTCTTAGTGTATGTTTGGCTGTGAAAGCACTGGCAAGGGAAGGTCAGAAACAGCAAGAGCTCTAAGCCCTTAGAGCTCTGGTGTGGGAGAAATGGCTGTATGTTTTAACACTGGGAGCTGGTCTGTGCCGAGAGTGAGAGTGAGTTTGCGAATGTGTGTTGGCAGTGGTAGGAGGCAAGGCAAGGGGAGATTCTTAGTGTATGTTTGGCTGTGAAAGCACTGGCAAGGGAAGGTCAGAAACAGCAAGAGCTCTAAGCGCTTAGAGCTCTGGTGTGGGAGAAGTGGCTGTATGTTTTAACTTTGTGAGCTGGTGTGTGCCGAGAGTGAGAGTGAGCTTGAGAATGTGTCTTGGGAGTGGTGGGAGGCAAGGCAAGGGGAGATGCCAGGGGGGTGTCTGGCTGTGAGTGTGGTGGGAAGGGCAGTTGAATACAGCACCAGCTCTTAGGCCTTCGAGCTATGGTGTGGGAGAAATGGCTGCATGTTTGCACTTTGTGAGCTGGTCTGTGCGAAGAGTGAGAGTGATCTTGCGAATGTGTCTTGGCAGTGGTAGGAGGCAAGGCAAAAGTACATCCGCAGTGTCTGTCTGGGTGTGAAAGTGCTGGCAAGGGAAGGTGAGGACCAGCAAGAGCATTAAGCCCTTAGAAATATTAAGAGGGAAACATGGCTGTATGTTTTAACTTTGTGAGCTGGTGTGTGCCGAGAGTGAGAGTGAGCTTGCGAATGTGTCTTGGCAGTGGCAGGAGGCAAGGCAAGGGGAGATTCTTAGTGTATATTTGGCTGTGAAAGCACTGGCAAGGGAAGGTCAGAAACAGCAGGAGCTCTAAGCCCTTAGAGCTCTGGTGTGGGAGAAATGGCTGTATGTTTTTACTTTGTGAGCTGGTGTGTGCCGAGAGTGAGAGTGAGCTTGAGAATGTGTCTTGGGAGTGGTGGGAGGCAAGGCAAGGGGAGATGCCAGGGGGGTGTCTGGCTGTGAGTGCGGTGGGAAGGGCAGTTGAATACAGCACCAGCTCTTAGGCCTTAGAGCTATGGTGTGGGAGAAATGGCTGTATGTTTTAACTTTGTGAGCTGGTCTGTGCCGAGAGTGAGAGTGAGCTTGCGAATGTGTCTTGGCAGTGGCAGGAGGCAAGGCAAGGGGAGATTCTTAGTGTATGTTTTTCTGTGAAAGCACTGGCAAGGGAAGGTCAGAATCAGCAAGAGCTCTAAGCGCTTAGAGCTCTGGTTTGGGAGAAATGGCTGTATGTTTTAACTTTGTGAGCTGGTGTGTGCCGAGAGTGAGAGTGAGCTTGAGAATGTGTCTTGGGAGTGGTGGGAGGCAAGGCAAGGGGAGATGCCAGGGGGGTGTCTGGCTGTGAGTGCGGTGGGAAGGGCAGTTGAATACAGCACCAGCTCTTAGGCCTTCGAGCTATGGTGTGGGAGAAATGGCTGCATGTTTGCACTTTGTGAGCTGGTCTGTGCGAAGAGTGAGAGTGATCTTGCGAATGTGTCTTGGCAGTGGTAGGAGGCAAGGCAAAAGTACATCCGCAGTGTCTGTCTGGGTGTGAAAGTGCTGGCAAGGGAAGGTGAGGACCAGCAAGAGCATTAAGCCCTTAGAAATATTAAGAGGGAAACATGGCTGTATGTTTTAACTTTGTGAGCTGGTGTGTGCCGAGAGTGAGAGTGAGCTTGCGAATGTGTGTTGGCAGTGGTAGGAGGCAAGGCAAGGGGAGATTCTTAGTGTATGTTTGGCTGTGAAAGCACTGGCAAGGGAAGGTCAGAAACAGCAAGAGCTCTAAGCCCTTAGAGCTCTGGTGTGGGAGAAATGGCTGTATGTTTTAACTTTGTGAGCTGGTCTGTGCCGAGAGTGAGAGTGAGTTTGCGAATGTGTCTTGGCAGTGGTAGGAGGCAAGGCAAGGGGAGATTCTTAGTGTATGTTTGGCTGTGAAAGCACTGGCAAGGGAAGGTCAGAAACAGCAAGAGCTCTAAGCGCTTAGAGCTCTGGTGTGGGAGAAGTGGCTGTATGTTTTAACTTTGTGAGCTGGTGTGTGCCGAGAGTGAGAGTGAGCTTGAGAATGTGTCTTGGGAGTGGTGGGAGGCAAGGCAAGGGGAGATGCCAGGGGGGTGTCTGGCTGTGAGTGCGGTGGGAAGGGCAGTTGAATACAGCACCAGCTCTTAGGCCTTAGAGCTATGGTGTGGGAGAAATGGCTGCATGTTTGCACTTTGTGAGCTGGTCTGTGCGAAGAGTGAGAGTGAGCTTGCGAATGTGTATTGAGAGTGCTGGGAGGCAAAGCAAAAGTACATCCGCAGTGTCTGTCTGGGTGTGAAAGTGCTGGCAAGGGAAGGTGAGGACCAGCAAGAGCATTAAGCCCTTAGAAATATTAAGAGGGAAACATGGCTCTATGTTTTAACTTTGTGAGCTGGTGTGTGCCGAGAGTGAGAGTGAGCTTGCGAATGTGTGTTGGCAGTGGTAGGAGGCAAGGCAAGGGGAGATTCTTAGTGTATGTTTGGCTGTGAAAGCACTGGCAAGGGAAGGTCAGAAACAGCAAGAGCTCTAAGCCCTTAGAGCTGTGGTGTGGGAGAAATGGCTGGATGTTTTAACTTTGTGAGCTGGTGTGTGCCGAGAGTGAGAGTGAGCTTGCGAATGTGTGTTGGCAGTGGTAGGAGGCAAGGCAAGGGGAGATTCTTAGTGTATGTTTGGCTGTGAAAGCACTGGCAAGGGAAGGTCAGAAACAGCAAGAGCTCTAAGCCCTTAGAGCTCTGGTGTGGGAGAAATGGCTGTATGTTTTAACACTGGGAGCTGGTCTGTGCCGAGAGTGAGAGTGAGTTTGCGAATGTGTCTTGGCAGTGGTAGGAGGCAAGGCAAGGGGAGATTCTTAGTGTATGTTTGGCTGTGAAAGCACTGGCAAGGGAAGGTCAGAAACAGCAAGAGCTCTAAGCGCTTAGAGCTCTGGTGTGGGAGAAGTGGCTGTATGTTTTAACTTTGTGAGCTGGTGTGTGCTGAGAGTGAGAGTGAGCTTGAGAATGTGTCTTGGGAGTGGTGGGAGGCAAGGCAAGGGGAGATGCCAGGGGGGTGTCTGGCTGTGAGTGTGGTGGGAAGGGCAGTTGAATACAGCACCAGCTCTTAGGCCTTCGAGCTATGGTGTGGGAGAAATGGCTGCATGTTTGCACTTTGTGAGCTGGTCTGTGCGAAGAGTGAGAGTGATCTTGCGAATGTGTCTTGGCAGTGGTAGGAGGCAAGGCAAAAGTACATCCGCAGTGTCTGTCTGGGTGTGAAAGTGCTGGCAAGGGAAGGTGAGGACCAGCAAGAGCATTAAGCCCTTAGAAATATTAAGAGGGAAACATGGCTGTATGTTTTAACTTTGTGAGCTGGTGTGTGCCGAGAGTGAGAGTGAGCTTGCGAATGTGTGTTGGCAGTGGTAGGAGGCAAGGCAAGGGGAGATTCTTAGTGTATGTTTGGCTGTGAAAGCACTGGCAAGGGAAGGTCAGAAACAGCAAGAGCTCTAAGCCCTTAGAGCTCTGGTGTGGGAGAAATGAGTGTATGTTTTAACTTTGTGAGCTGGTGTGTGCCGAGAGTGAGAGTGAGCTTGCGAATGTGTGTTGGCAGTGGTAGGAGGCAAGGCAAGGGGAGATTCTTAGTGTATGTTTGGCTGTGAAAGCACTGGCAAGGGAAGGTCAGAAACAGCAAGAGCTCTAAGCCCTTAGAGCTCTGGTGTGGGAGAAATGGCTGTATGTTTTAACACTGTGAGCTGGTCTGTGCCGAGAGTGAGAGTGAGCTTGCGAATGTGTGTTGGCAGTGGTAGGAGGCAAGGCAAGGGGAGATTCTTAGTGTATGTTTGGCTGTGAAAGCACTGGCAAGGGAAGGTCAGAATCAGCAAGAGCTCTAAGCGCTTAGAGCTCTGGTGTGGGAGAAATGGCTGGATGTTTTAACTTTGTGAGCTGGTGTGTGCCGAGAGTGAGAGTGAGCTTGAGAATGTGTCTTGGGAGTGGTGGGAGGCAAGGCAAGGGGAGATGCCAGGGGGGTGTCTGGCTGTGAGTGCGGTGGGAAGGGCAGTTGAATACAGCACCAGCTCTTAGGCCTTCGAGCTATGGTGTGGGAGAAATGGCTGCATGTTTGCACTTTGTGAGCTGGTCTGTGCGAAGAGTGAGAGTGAGCTTGCGAATGTGTATTGAGAGTGCTGGGAGGCAAGGCAAAAGTACATCCGCAGTGTCTGTCTGGGTGTGAAAGTGCTGGCAAGGGAAGGTGAGGACCAGCAAGAGCATTAAGCCCTTAGAAATATTAAGAGGGAAACATGGCTCTATGTTTTAACTTTGTGAGCTGGTGTGTGCCGAGAGTGAGAGTGAGCTTGCGAATGTGTGTTGGCAGTGGTAGGAGGCAAGGCAAGGGGAGATTCTTAGTGTATGTTTGGCTGTGAAAGCACTGGCAAGGGAAGGTCAGAAACAGCAAGAGCTCTAAGCCCTTAGAGCTCTGGTGTGGGAGAAATGAGTGTATGTTTTAACTTTGTGAGCTGGTCTGTGCCGAGAGTGAGAGTGAGCTTGC